>NW_025967477.1:0-25000 GCF_021869965.1 Rhincodon typus
CTCAACCGAGGATTCCCCAGCTCCGTTGTCGACAAGGTCCTCAACCAGGTCCGACTCATCTCCTGCACTTCCGCCCTCACCGCAACAGCGATAGGGTTCTCCTTATCCTTACCTACCATCCCACCAGAATCCACATTCAGAAGATCATCAGACGCCATTTCCGCCACCTCCAGCAAGATGCCATCACCGGACACACATTCCCCTCCCCTCCCTTGTCCACCTTTCGCAGGTCTATTCCCACTGGGACGTCCTGGTCCACACTTCCTTCACCTCCAACACCCCCTGACCGCCCTACGGCACCTTCCCCTGTAACTGGTGAAGGTGCAACACCTGCCCATTTACCTCCACCCTCCCCAGCATCCAAGGGCCCAAACATACCTTCCAGGTGAAGCAACAGTTCACCTGCACTTCCCAAAATCTAGTCTAGTGCATTTGCTGCTCACAATGTGGTCTCCCCTACACTGGGGAAACGAAGCGTAGACTTGGCGACCGCTTCACAGAACATCTACGTTCTGCTCGCAAAAAAGACCCTGAGCTACCTGTTGCCTCCCACTTCAACGCACCACCCTGCTCCCTGGCCAACATCTCTGTCTCTGTCTTGCTGCAGTGTTCCAGTGAAGCCCAATGCAAGCTGGAGGAACAACACCTCGTTTTCCGCTTGGGGACCCTACAGCCCTCCAGACTCGATATTGAGTTCAATAATTTTAGGGCCTAAACTCTCCCAAGTCCCAGCCTCCAACCCCACACACCAGGCCTTGTTACCACATAGCCTGCCAGTACACACTCCCTGGTGTTAGTCACTAATAGTCCCCATTAACAACTATTCACCCTCCCAATCTGATCGTTACCAACTCCAAGTCTGTCCAACTGTCTTTTTCTCTCTTTGTGCTTTATCCTATCGCTTACTCCCTACCCCATCCACCTCCCTATTTTCTGTATATAAACTGACGTTTGCCCAGCCACTATCAGTTCTGAGGAAGGGTCACCAGACCCAAAATGTTAACTCTGTTTTTTCTTTCACAGATGCTACCAGACCTGCTGGGCTTTTCCAGCAACTTTGTTTTTGTTCCTGTAAGCGCTTGTATGTTGGTAATATGATCTAGATTAGCTCTTAAGTTAATTATTAACATTTCATAAAAGCACCCAGTCCTTTATGTGAACAGTTTGTTTGCATAAGGGATTAACTAGTTGAAGGAATTTCAATGTATTGAATCATTTTATATCAACGAGAGTGTTTCTTTTCAATAGAAACATCATCATTAGACATACAGCTTTATTTTCTGCCAGCATGCCTCCTGAGATATGTGTATGGTAGATACTAAGTGAGTTAGTATGGAGAAGCCAAAGAGTGAGGAACGGGGTTATGTATTGGCACCGAGTTTACTTTACCCGGAGGACAGGGGAAACAAAGCTGAGTCC
Organism: Rhincodon typus; assembly: GCF_021869965.1. NCBI lineage: Eukaryota > Metazoa > Chordata > Chondrichthyes > Orectolobiformes > Rhincodontidae > Rhincodon > Rhincodon typus. The sequence continues at coordinate 1,420 of NW_025967477.1, forward strand.
AGGATTGTATAAGATTAAAAGGCCTATAAAGTTGTGAGAAATTGCAGTAATTCTGAGAATTGGGAGGTTTCTAGAACATAACAAAGGAGAACCAAGAAACTGATGAGGAAGGAGAGAATACAATATGAATACATTCTAACAAAAAACAGATTGTAGATATTTTTACGAGTACATAAAAAGGAAATGTTTAGTTAAAAGAAATGTGGGTCCACTGTAGGCAGAGTCAGGAGAATTCATGATGGGGAATAGAGGAATCGTAGAGAAGCTAAATTATTACTTTGTGTCTGTTTTTGCTAAGGAAGGTACAAGAAATGTCCCAGAACTAGACATCCAAATGGCTAGGAAGAATAAGGAGTTTCAGAAAACTAGCATCAGTAAGAAGATTGTGCTGGAAAAATTAACTGGGCTGAAACATGATACATACCTAGAACCTGATGATTTTGAGAGTGTTGAAGGTGGTAGCTATAGAGATAGTTGATGCATTGGTGATTATATTCCATAAATTCTATGGATTCTGGTATTGTTCCTGCAGATTGAAACATAACAAATGTCACTCCACTATTTAAGCAGGGAGCCGGAGAGAACTATAGGGAACTATAGACTTGTTAGCCTTAAATTGGTAGTAGGGAAAATGATAGAATCTGTTGTAAAGAAGTGGTAAATCGACACCTGATTGATAATGATTTGTTGTGTGTAGTCAACATGACTTGCAAATGGGACATCGTCTTTGACGAGCTTGTGAAAGCTTTTTGAAGACAATACTAAATATTAGTAAAGGAGAGCTTCCTTTCATGTATCCACCCAGATGCCTTTTAAATGTTGCAGTTGTATCAGTGTCCACCACTTCCTCTGCCAGCTCATTCCAAACATACAACACCTTCTATGTGAAAAAGTTTTTCCTTAGGCCCCTTTTAAATTTTTCTCCTCTTACCTTAAACCTCTGCCTTCTAGTTTTGGACTTTCCTACCCTGGGAATAAAGTCCTTGGCTATTCACCCTGTCAATGCCCCTCGTGATTTTATAAACCTCTATAAGGTCACCCCCTCAGTCTCTGACGCTCCAGGGAAAAAAGCCCCAGCCTATTCAACCCCCACCTATAGCTCAACTCCTTCAACCCTGACAACATCCTCGTAAATCTTTTCTGCACCCTTTTAAGTTTTAACAACATTTTTCCTGTAGCAGGGAGACTAGAATTGAATACAGTATTCCAAAAGTGGCCTAAGTAATGTCCTGTACAGCCGCAACATGACATCCCAAGTCCAATACTCAATGCACTGACCAATAAAGGCAAGTACCAAACGCCGCCTTCACTACTCTGTCTATCTGTGACTCCTCCTCCAAGGAACTATGGACCCACACTCCCAAGATCTCATTGTTCAGTAACACTCCCCAGGACCCTACTGTTTTGTGCACAAGTCCTGCTCTGATTTGCCTTACCAAAATGCAACTCCTCACATTTATCTAATCTGGAAGTGAATGTTATTAATGTGTTTATTGTTGACTTAAATATCTTGGTCACACTTAATCATAGTTTGTCCGTTTACTTCTGTGTGTGGGACAGTAAAATAAATCATTCCCCCAAGTAATGCACGTGTTTCCCAGATTTTCTTTCTACTTTAGCGTCATTTTAGTAGGACTTGATGTCCATAGTCCTACTAAACACCCTAACCAAATGAAACCATTCCTATCTGCTTTATCACACTCTGGTAATGTCTAAAATGTTTATCAAATCACTCCTTAACTTAAATTTAAGGAACAGGCAGGTGCATACCTACTTGCCTGATAATGCAGCAATATTTATTTTCTATATTAGAGCAACCTACACTATCCAGTTGGATCCCAGGAACTCAAACCTGTGGCCTTTGTTCTAGAGACCAAAGAGCTGTAATCCAATGTCCAGGTTTCTAACATATACTAAAAACTATTGCTATGTAGAAGAGTCACTAAACAAAGCAAACTTTTTTTTCAGTCTCCTGCATTTGAATCCTATTTTTTTCAATACTTCTGTTTTGGTTTCTGTAAATCATTTTGAATTGAATTAAATATTCTGATTTGGGCATCCTGGTTTAGATTCTGCAGTAAAGATGCTTCAACAGAACTGTAGTTACTTGCCCTGTTCATGCATGTCATTGATTCCTTGTAGATCAAAGGCGTTATGCTTCCTTTGGCTATTTGACAATTGCAGATCACAGTGTAAAGACCCACAGAAATGTGCTAGACATGTGAAAGAATAATGGACGGCAAATGCTACAACTACAAAATCGGTGCTAAAATGAATGTCTGTAGCTTCTAATTAAAAAGATTTCCACACGGTGTGTCATTTTTAAAAATTCTTTCATGGATATGGGCTAAGCCAGCATTTATTGTTCATTTCCAATTCCTCAGAGGATTGTTAATGGTCAATCACATTGCTATGGGTGACCAGATAAGAACAGCTCTTTTCTTTCCTGTATAGGTGTTAGTGAACCAGATGAGTTTTTATAACAATTGACAGTGGTTGCATGATTGTCATTAGGCTGGCTTTTTTTAAATAAATTCAAATTTTACCAATTTGCTATGGTGGGATTGGAACCCATGTCCCCAGAATATTAGCCTGGAGTTCTGGATCGCTAGTCCGGTGACATTACTGCTACCCCACTACCTCTCCCAAATAGGCACTCCCTTTGCTGGCTTATCAAATTTTAGGAATAAAAATTCATAGAAATGCTTGCTATATAGCGATAGTTAATATTACCAGTGATTATGTTCCAGTGATTTTTCTGAACTGATATGTGATTTCATTTTGCTGGAAATTTTCAGATTCTTACTGTGAACCTGTACCACTTGATGGTCCACCTTCCTTCCGTGGTCAGTCAGTGAAATATGTTTATAAATTGACAGTAGGCTGTCAAAGGGTCAATTCTGCAATCAAACTTCTGCGGGTTCCTTTTCGGGTTTTTGTTGTTTATGGTAAGTCTGAGGTGAAGGTAACTTAACTTTTAGGAACTACTTGAATGATAGTGTCTAATTCTATAGTCAGTGAAATGTCTGTAACTGAAAGTTAAAATGCTCTATTTGGGACAAGAGACTTTTTAATTGTTTTTCTTTAAATTGGTGTTAAGATTCTCCTTGATGGCATTGTTGATGGATCTGACCCAGGCTTCTATAAGGATAGGCATCTGTTTACACAGGATTTTCCCCTTTTTGTCAATCATGATGTTTCTTGTTGAATCAATCAGATTGAGAAAAACTACCGCTCAGATTTGTATTCACAATCTGAACATTAATTATAGATAACAATTTCTTATGTAAAATATATATTTTGGATATTAGCTTACTAATAGAAATTAGAGCAAAATTAACTTTATAACAAAGAAGTAAAATTTTTCTTGAAGTGGAAATCGGTGCTGAAGACTGAACTTCAAGAAAAAATGAGTTCCACTATGCATACTCAAGCTTCATTAGGATCTAGATGTTTTAAGCATGGAAGAGTTGTAGATCTTGGCTACCAGTCTAGAAGAAGCTATATTTCTAAAACAATAATTGATTCAGTTTTAAATGCTGAAATTGGGCAGAAATTGGCTGGTAATGCACCATTTTGGATATTCCCTGATGTTTAATATGATTGATCTTCAGACTTTGTGCAAATCGGATGACTGATTTGATTGGTACTGTCCAGTTTCCACAAGGAAGTACTAGTGAAGATGCATCGGTGATATGGGTGTAAGCATGTGAAAAAACTAATTTCATTTGTGATTATACTTTGTAGTGAAATGTAATTTTTACCATATCAGGGTTGGAAGATTACCAGTTTCCTCCAGATGATGCTGTAGCTCCCACAAATCCATTTTTGGATGAAGATGAGAATGTTAAAAAAGACACTAGATTAGTAGATCTGGCAACAGAAATGCTGATGACCAGCACATCCCGCCGTAGTCTTCGTGAGTATTTAATAATGAAACTAGCATTGGAGATTCTGTTTCTTCCTGGCATGATACCATTCAAACTTAAACCTTCTCCAACCTATTAATGCAATTATTGGATTTATAACCAGTAGACGAGTGGTGTCACCAAGCTAAGGAACGAGAAGACGACTGCAGTTATTTAAAATATTAGTTGTTTTTGTGTTAAGAAAGCAACTTATTCAGGTAATTTCGTTTTGCTAAACTTTTTAAATTAAACTTTGCCCTGAAAAATTCCATTTTAAATGGATGCTTTCTTGAGCAATACTTTTCCTTTCTATTTTTCTTGTGACTCCAACAGTGTGGATCACCATAATCAAACGATTTTTTAAAAATTTACTCGCAAGAAGTGGACATTACTGGCTGGGCCAGCATTTATTGCCAATCCGCAGTAACTCTTGGAAAAAGTGGTGGTGAGCTGCCTCTTCAAATGCTGTAGCCCATTTGCTGTAGGTAGACCCACAATGCCCTTGGGCAGGAAGTTCCAGGATTTTGACCCAGTGACACTGAAGTATTGACTATATATATTTCCAGATCAGAATGGTATGTGACTTGGAGAACTTGCAGTTGGCGGTGTTCTGATTAATCTGTTGCTCTTGTCCTTCTAGATGAAAGTGCCAGTGGGTTTGGAAGGTACTATCGAAGGAACTTTGGTGAATTCCTGTAATGCATCTTGTACATGGTACACACTGCTGCTACTGAGTGTCGGTGGTGGAGGGAGCAAATATTTGTGGATGTGGTGCCACTCAAGTGGGATGCTTTGCCCTGAATGGTGTCAAGCTTCTTGAATGTTGTTGGAGCTGTGCTCTGCCTGTATTCCGTCATACTCCTGAGCTGTGCTTGTAGATGATGTGCAAACTTTGGGGAGTCAGGGGTGAATTATATGCTGCAGGATTTCTAGCCTCTGACCTGTTCTTGTACCCATAGTACATCTATGACAAGTCCTGTTCAGTCTTTTGTCAGTAGTAGCCCTTAGGATGTAGATAGTAAGGGTTCAGTGATGGTGCCACTATTGAATGTCTAGGTGTGATGGTAAGATTTTTTTTTCCTTGGAGATGTACATTGCCTGGTGGTTGTGTGGCATGAATGTCACTTGCCGCTTGTCATTCCTAGCCTGTGTATTGTCCATGTCCAGTTGCATTTGGCCATGGGCTGCTTCAGTATCTGAAGAGCTCCAAATGGTGCTGAATGTTTTGCAGTCATCAGCAAACATCCCCATGTTGGAGGGAAGGTCATTGTTGAAGCAGCTAGAGGTTGATCTAGTGCACTATCTTGAAGGACTCCAGCAGAGATTCCTGGAGCTGAGGAAACTGACCTCAACCACCGCAGGCTTCTTACTGTGTGCCAGGTATGACTCCAGTCTGTGGAGAGTTTTACCCTAGTTTCCACTGACTCCAGTTTTGCTAGGGCTGCTTGATGCCTACATTATCAAATATGGCCTCAATGTCAAGGGCAGTCACTCATCTCACTTCTAGAATTTACTTGTTTTGTCCAAGTCTGTAATGAGGTCAGAAACTACGTGGTCCTGGCAAAATGTGAACTGAGAGTCACTGAACGTTATTGCTGAAATAGTGCTGCTTGATAGCACTATTGATGATGCTTTCTATCACATTACTGATACTCTAGACTGATGGGGCAGTGATTGGCTGGTTGGATTCATCCTGCTTTTTATGTACAGGGCGTAGCTGATGCCAGTGTTGTAACTGTGCTCTAACAGCATGGCTAAATGACCGGCGAGGACTAGAGCACAAGTCATTGGTCCAGTTGCCAGAATGTTGTCAAGGTTCATAGCCTTTGCAGTATCCACTGCCTCCAACTGTTTCTCGATATCATACGGAGTGAATCAAATTGGCTGAAGACTGGTATCTGTAATGCTGGAGACCTCTGTAAGAGGCCCAGATGGATTATCATCCTGCTCCAGTGAATTGTTTAGTTGTCTACCACTGTTCATGACTAGACGTGGAAGGACTGCAAAGCTTAGTTCTGATTTGTTGGTTTTGGAATCCCTTGACTCTGTTTATCACTTGCTGCTTATATTATCTGGCAAGTAAGTAGTTCTGTTTTGTGGCCTCACAAGGCTAACACCTCATTTTTATGAATGCTTGGTTCTACTCCTTCTGTATCCTCCTGCACTCTTCATCAAACCAGTGTTGATCCCTTGGGTTGTTCATAATGGTAAGTTAGGTGCTATGCTGAGTCATGAGGTTGCATATTATTTTGGAATACAGTCTGGTTGTTGCTGATGGCCCACAGCACCTCATGAGTGCCCAGTCTAGAGTTGCTAGATCTGTTTGAAGTCTGTCGCATACAGCATGGTATTGCGCCACAAACATGATGGAGGGTATTCTCATTGTGAAGACAGGACTTTGTCACACAGTCCATGTGGAGACAGTCACTTCTGCCAATACTTTCATGGACAGATAAATCCGTGTAAGGCAGATTAGTGAGGATGAAGTCAAGTATGTTTAATTTGCTTGCAGTTCTGAGCCTGGTTTAGTAGAATAACAGATATAATGCCTATAGATAGTGTTACTCACCTAAAGTGCTTTAACAGTTTAACCATATCTGTTTTAGTTTTCTTTCATAGCCAATATTTCTCACTGTAAGCAGCTGCACCATATAACACAAAAATAATTTCACAAGATTGTTCATTTGTTTCTCCATCAATCAATAATAATGAATAACAATGAATCAGTAAGTTATTGATATAAAGACAATCCAATTTGAAATGTAAACTCTATTCTCTCCACAGATGCTGCCTGACTAGTTGAGTATTTCCAGCATTTGTGTTTTTGTTTTTACAGGGGGAGGCAATGGGCCTATTGGTATTTATCACTAGACTATTAATCCAGAGACCTAGGTAATGTTCTGGGGCCTGGGGTTCGATTCCTACCTCAGTAGATAATGGAATTTGAATTCAATAAAAATTCTGAATTAAGAGTCTAATGATGACCATAAATCTGTTGATTATTGGAAAAACCCATCTGGTTCACTAATGTCCTTTTAGGGAAGGAAATTGTCGTCCTTACCTAGTGTGGACTATGTGAGACTCCAGACCAACAGCAATGATTTTGACTCTTCTTTGCCTTTTGGGCAATTAGGGATGGGCAATGAATGCTGGTCTAGCCAGTTGGATGCCCTCATCCTGTGAATGAATGTATTTTTTTAAAAATTAGAAACGTTCATTAATTTGATTATGGTCGTAAATGGGAAAAGAACTCTTTTAAAAACTAGGATTGTAGAGAGGATTACTGCAATTTTTAAATGTAGGTTACCTGATACTTATTGTAAGTGCTGTTTGTACTGCTGTTTGTTCAAGCAGTGGGGCAAGTCTCATTGCAGACAAGCTGGAGCCAAGGGGTATGTATGAATGGAGATTTGGCCAGCAACAAGTAACTAATGGGTATGGGAAATGGTGACTGCTGTTGGTGGGAAAAATCCTTCTGCCTGCCAACAACTATGTGATTGGCTCCCAGGTAGCTGAACAGTTTGTGGGTGTGAATGTTTGGAGTGAGCCATTGGACCACTGAAAAGCAAGTAGCTATCCTTTATTCTGCCATAATAAAACACCTTAAACCTGACGAAAGCCAGTTTATTTTGCCGCATCACTTGCTGTAAGCTGTGACTTTTAACCAATAAATCAGAGATGTTTATAAATGTGAACTCCTCTCTCTGTGCCTCCTGCAAGTAAGTGAAAGTACCTGGAGAAGGAAGATAGAGGTGTAGCAAGTCAAAACAAGCAAATCCTGTTGACAGGGACCATTGAGCTGCTTTCCCAGACTTTTCCTCTGCTCGTAACACCCTTTTTTTTTTGTCTGTTTGTCTCTGTATGTGGGGTTAGAATTTTAACATAAAATTATAGATTAACAGTTTAATTGTTTACCTGTAGCAAGAATATATTTATCTGTAATAAATAGTCATTCTTGTAAAGTATAGAAATCTGACTGCTTTCTGTCAGCCTGGGTCTGAAAGAAAGGTAAATGGGGAGGTTTGCTAATTTTAAAAGGGTGGGGAGGGGATCCCTGATTTATGAACATCCCACTTATGAACGCTTGAACTTACTAATGAGATTCCATAATGCTATTAATTTTAAGGATTTGATATGCAAGCATTGGCTCATGTTTTGGAATGGATATTTTATACTGTATTGTGTTCCGACTTGCATACAAATCAACTTATGAACATACTTAGGAATTGAACCTGTTTTTAACTTAAGGGCTTCCTGTAAAATGGTTAAATGTAATGATTTGGGAGATAACAGGAATTGATTTCCAGCATGGTACCTCAGTGAAGTGTTACAGTGTTTATTGAAAAGAAAATTATTCCTCTATTAAGAAGTAACTTTAATTAACATGTCTACTACTTGTCTTCTAATTTTAATGAAATAACATAGATGTTCAGTATCGGTTTAAAATAGTATGCGTTAGTTACATGATAGCTATGTTACTTAACTAGTAATTCAGAGGCATGAATACAAATCCCACCAAAATAGCTGGAGAATTTAAAAATCACTAATAAGATACAATATGGAATGAGGATCTTGTATCACTAATGGGCATGTGTTAAAGTACTGGATTGTTGTAAAATCAATTCATGTTCCTCTGGGGAAGGAAACCTGCTGTCCTTATCCAGCCTGGCCTATATGTGACTTCAAACTCACAGCAATTTGATTGACTTTTAATTGGCCCCTGAAATGGCCAGCAATTCATTTGCTTGTATTCAAGGAAATGAACAACAAATTTCTTATGCTCAGCTAAAAGACAGCAATAAATATCCACAAATGAATTTAAATTAAAGGTAATTGTCTCCTCTCATAATCACAATGGTAACTGGGATGCAGATGGGGAGCTGCAGTTAGTCACATCAGCACTAAACTGTGGGATTGGTGTGGTAAATATACTTCTTAAATGGTCTGAATATTTATTGGATTCTAAAGAACTTGAAAAGGTAAGGAGGTGAAGAGTCTTTGCTTCATGCCTGTTTGATCAAAGCACCAAATGAACAAGACTTCAGAGTTCAAATTAATTATTACAACAATGATTTTGTACTTCTACTTAAATAAGAACTTTTATTAATAATTGCTTTATACATTCTATTCAGATTTGTATAACATTACTAATATGCGAGGGAAGGTTGGAAAATTTTGCATCTTCAAAACCATCTATAAAATTGGAGAGGATGTAGTGGGCACATTTGATTTCTCTGAAGGCGATATTCCATGTTTGCAGGTCAGTATATCTTGTACTTGCTAATCTTAGTATTTTAACAATTGTAAAATTGTGGTCCATTGTTTTAAAAATATTTTGATATTGTCTTGTATGCAAATTCAATTATATATACCTTGGAGCTAGTCACTGGCTAACTGGGAAGAATATTCGATTCCTGGGATGGGTTAAATTATCTGATTGCAATTGGTGCCATATTGGGAATAAAATCAACTTTAGCACCCCTGAAATAAACAATGTACAGAGAAGAGAAAATGTATTGTCATGATTGTTCCTCGTGGCTTTTCATCACAGTCCAAAGCTCCTTTTTGCGACGTATCCATGATGTTAGCCGAAGAACTGATCCATTATGATGCCTCCGTAACTGAACCAAGTCAGCAACTGTTTAGTTCACTTGAGTAAAGTACTGATGGGCAAACAATACCTCTGGCGCAGTGCCTTGTGAAACATTTGTATTGCAGAATCAAGTTTTATAATTCTCTTGTTGGAGTGATACTGCTGGATCAGTATCTAATGCTTCTCACGAATATGGACAAAAGCTAATCCAAATATATTTATAATTAATTATTGTATAATATAATTATAAATCTCCACAGATATGTTTTGCGTGGAAGAAGTCAAACTGAGATGAAAGAGAGCAATCTATGCACAGACATGTCTCAGATTTTCTTAATAACGGTTCTACAGAATGACTTTTTTTTGGCTTTACTAATCTCTTCCTTTACCTTTCAAAATGAAATCGTAACTGCTTGTGACTACATGGTTTAGTTTCTAGCAGTGCAAAATTCTGAGACGCCAGGATTAAAGCATTACTTCTATGGCCACAACTTGATAAATAAACATTATTTATGAGCTTTCAGTGTAGAACACTGTTGTTATTTATGGGAATTAAAATTTAAACAGTTATCTGTATTTATTTTGTAGTCAATCATTTGAGTCTTTGTCTGTTTTTATTTGTAGTTTTCAGTGTCTTTACAAACTGAAGAGCATGTCCAGGAAGAATACCAGAGAAAACCAGGGCAGCCTGTTTCCCTTAGCACACATGCTCGACACCAGGAGTCATGTTTGCATACAGCTAAGACTCACTTCAGTTTACCTATTCCACTTAGTGCCACGCCCAGCTTTATGACCACTGTAGGTAAGCATTTGTTTATTTATGTGGTTATTGGACTCCTATGGGCAGATATTGCCATGAGATGACCTGTTTTGTGTATTTATGGAAACTAGAACAGCACTATGGGTGCACCTAAACAATATGGACTGCTTCAACTCAAGAAAGCACCTCACCACCACCTTCTCAAACGCATTTATGTGGACAACAAATGCTGGTCTACCCAGCAACACTCATTGTGTGAGAAATTTGTTTTAAAAAAAAAATCCACATTTCTGTGCTGAAAATGAATCAAATAGCAATGTTCACCATTAGCATTGCAAGTATGCCTTAACCATAGAGTACTTGCTCTCATTGCCTGTTTTCTCCTTTCATACAGTGATTAGATGATCTAATAAATTTAGTTCCCACTGTCTTGAAATGTGAATTACTAGGGATTATTAGAATCTATACAGCATACCAAGTAATCTTAAATATTTAAGATTTTTATAAATCCTTGAATTTTGTATGACTTTAAACAATGATTTAATTATATATGTTGTGGTGATTAATGCATATTTTTCAATTTCAGTATCCTTAAAGTGGCGTTTGCATTTTGAGTTTGTCACAGCTCGCGAACCAGTGGAACCGCCTACTGTACTTGAGAATCAATCAGAAATAATTACTTGGACTGGGACAGGGAAGATCGATGTGGATACGTTCAGCTGGGATCTGCCCATGAAGGTGCTTCCAACCAATCCTGTACTTGCATCCTATGTCTCTCAGTTTGCATCTTCGAACTCCATCAGTATTTGAACTATGTTAATTTCACTTCAGCTGTGGAACGGTTCTTTGAAAAACGTTCAACCACTGAACTTAAAAAGTTTAAATTTTAATAACAGCAATGATACAACAGTAACAAATGAAAAATTAAGAACGAACATTGACATTGATGCTCCAAGTACATCAGTTTTTGTAGTGCTAATCGGGGTTACTGGAAGATAATCACAAAGTGAGACATCAGAATATTGTTGTTCAGAAGTGAGCAGTATTATTTTACGGAAATAGCATTTGAAGAGCAGGATTTATGGTGACTAAAGTTTCTTCTATTCACTACATTGAAAGAGGTCAGCAGAGAAAAACAAATGCACTTTCATATTTTCTTCTATTTTTTTTAAAAACTGTCAATTTCAAAAAAGTACTTGAATTGAAAACTGCTTGATCTGAAGATTCTTTTGTGAGTATTTTGCATGTACCTGTGATTTTATGGCTTTTGAATTATAACGGGTAAACTAATAATGGCTAGCAAGAAAAGTCATTGACATGGATTTTCTAATTAGTGATGGATTTTAATGTAACTTGTTTGAAACCCATGGAGCAAGGGTACTGGAACTTAACTATTTATTCTCGTTTACAGGTGTATAGCTTTCAATTCATACTTAAGATTGATAGTGTGCTGTTCTTGAGAATTCCACATTTTATATTCAAAGTACACTTATATTCATTGAATTATGACACCAGTAAATAAATCTTGTTAATTAATATGCCATTACCAGTTAGTATCCACAATGCTTCCAATACATTTTACTTACTATTGTTTAAATGCTTTGCACAAGCCATTGTTGAATTTGGAGGTGGCACCAGGAGAAATGATGGACACTGGCAGGTGAATCCCTTGCCTCTGCTGACAAACCTTTTGTTACTAGATCTTGATTGTTTTTCTTTTATTTTTTAAAGAAAATGTTCATCAAATTATATATTTCTCAACTTCTTTCATGAATAATTTCCAAGAGAAATAAACTGACAAATTCTGAGAAACTTTGCAGAAAATATTTGCTTCAGTGTGTCTTGTTTCATATGAATGAAACATTCAATTTTTAAAATTACTTGTGTTTTGTACTCTTTTTCTACATTTAATATAATGTAGCCTTCAGTTTAACTGGGATTAGCAAATTCCCATTCGTTTTTGAATGCATTGTCGATTTTCAGATCCTGATATCTGATGAAGGCTAAAAGTTTTTTTTTTAATATAAGGTTTTAAATCTTGCTACCTGTATTTTACCAACTACTTTTAATTATAATCATATTTGTATCTCTAAATTTGTTAAGGTCATCATGTGCATAGCCCTATCGTTGAATCATTCAGGCATCTGGCCTCATTTCAAAGTTATTTATTTTTTGTCCTCACCTGGGCTGTGTGCTCTTTCGCAATAAGCAGAAGTATAAGCTTAGAAAATCCCAGCACGCAGACTTACTGGACACTAGACTTTCCATTTGGGAAGTAGTCTTGTTTATTTCATTAAAATTACTTTGGCAACTGAGGCAGTTTGCTGCAGATCATTATTTACATTGTATTTAAAATGGAAAAAGTGCATTAATCATAATGGTGAAAGCTACAATACTTGCTGTATTCCAGATGTTACATAATAGAATATGACTTTTTTGGTTTGTATTCTAGGTAAATCAAATGTTTTGACACCTGTTAGAATTTAAGACTTATTCAAAGTCATAATGTTTAATTGTATATTAAAAACCATACAGCATTGCTAATCTCCATTTTTGAATGAAAATTCTGGTTTACTATTCTTTTTGTGGTTTGATGGATAATTTCACATTTGCCCCATATTTGTCACCATCCTGCACATTCATTTAAATGTCTTTATTCTTTTACAACATCTTTCTTTATAACATTTCCACCGAGCTTTAGGCCATCCACAAAATTGAATCCAACCCCTCATTTAAGTCATTGATAAGGTTTTAAATAGAATATTCCAGCATGCTTATTTTCAACAAGTGCTTTCCAATTTCATTTTGAAGTCATCGTTTCTTCTTCCACTACCAATGTTCCAGTGAATTCCAGATCATAACCACTCACTTTCCTCATATTTGCCCACATATCCCCTGTCTATGTCCCCTGTTGCTGCTACGCGCAGCTAATGGAAAAAGGTTCTGATAAATGTAGACAATGAAAAACAATCTTTGGCTTGTTCACCTCGATCAAATTGCCCCTCCTTTTTTCCAAGGAGAACAGTCTGCAGCATTTTAAACCTAATCTTGTAACCAAAATCCAACACTCCAAAACTATTTGGTAAATCACTTCTCTACACTCTCAGGGACCCTCACATTCTAGAAGTTGAACAAAGAAAATATAACCAGTACAGTGTGGAGCTGGAGGAACACAGCAGGTCAGGCAGCATCAGAGGAGCAGGAAAGTCAACATTTTGGGTTTACACCCTTCATTAGGATAGGTTACACTACAGTTCTGAAGGATTGTTGCACTGTTGGCCTAGGTTTAGAGAGATCCTGTCTATTCAGACGGATGCAAAGTATTGAATGAGACTATTCAAATATAAGACTGGATTTTCATATTATCATCTTGTCTTTGGATTTTTCAGACGAGAAAGGGACCAGATTAAAAAGCAGAATTAATGCATAAGATCTGCCTGATCGAATTGAATAGTGGAGCAGGTTAATTGAGTCATGGAGTATTCACAGCATGGAAAAAGGCCCTTTGGGCCATTGTCTGCATACTGGTCATCAAGCATCCACCTGTCTCTATTCTAATCCTGTTTTCCAGCACTTGGCCTGTTTCAAGTGCTCATTAAATACTTCTTAAATGTCCTAAGGGTTCCGACTTCTACCACCTTTTTAGGCAGCGAGTTCCAGATTCCCACTACCCTCTGGTGGAAAGATATTTTCCTCAAAGCCCCCCGAAGCCTCTTGCTCCTTAATTTCAAACTGTGTCCTTTGATCATCAAACCCTCTGCTAAGAAGAAGTTTCTCCCTATATATGCTTGTCATGACTTTGTACAGCTTAATCAGATTCCCACATCCTTACCTCCAGGCCACATCCTAATGAATCCCCTATGCACCCTCTCTAGTGCAATCACATCCTACCTATACTGTAGCAACCAGATCTGCAGTCACGGGCTGTATGATCTACTCCATCTATTTATAATGTTTGTATGTCCTTAGCACCAAAATATATAACAAGCTATTTACCTTATTTACTATTGGTAGGACTTAGCAGAGTGCAGACTGATCCTGATTAGACCATATAACTAATGGAAACGCAAAATAGCCTATCAGCAATGAAGCATTTTAGGATATTTAAAAACATTCTTCATTCAAGGCAGTTCTTCTCAAACACTGACTGTCTCGAGTCAATTGAAAACGTATATTCCAATTCTTATTAATACTTTTGGCCTTATTGGTCAAAGTTACAAGCTTTTAACAGACAGAAAATAACAGGATGAACAAAGATAAAACACTTCTAAAATGCATGCATGGTTATGTTGTGATATGAAAACATTCTTCATCAGTGAGCATTATCCCAAGCACAATTTGTTCCTAAACATTGTTAAAGAGTTGCAAGGTTGAAGCTTTTCATCTCGTACTCATCAAGACATATATGTACAAGAAATCAAAGTTGGAAAGGGAGTAACAATTTATAGAGGAGGAGGATGGTGCTGTCTGCTGAACCATGGTTGGCATTTGGATGCAACAGGAAATGTTAACTGTCAATTTTGGTTGAAAAATTTTAAATCAGGCAGCTATACTGATTTGTCAGGGCGTTGTCATGCAGAAAATCTGATCCTTACTTGAAATGACCTGGTGCATTGTATTAGTTTAGGATGTTTTAAAATTTTAAATTGATTATTCTACAATTTGAAACACTAGTGTTTGCTTATTAACTCCTGACAATTTCAAGGCTTTTAAAATTGTTTTCTTTGCAACAGTAAGGCTGTACGGTTATCTTTATTTCAATATATAAATCATATAAGATTTTGTTTTGCGAGTGGAGATTGCCCATTTGCAAATTCACCAAGCCTCCTTAGAGTGCCCCTTCCAACCCATGACCACTACCATCTAGAACGGTAGCAGATACATGGGAACATCACCTATTAGCTCCTTTCCAAAGTATTCACCATACTGACTTGGAAATATATTGCAGTTCCTTCAGTGTCACTGGATCAAAATCATGGAATTTCCTCCCCAACACCATCGTGGGTTTAACTGCACGAAATGAATTGCAGTAGTTCAAAAAGGCAGCTTATTAAGGGCAATTAGCCGTGGACAACAAATGCTGGTCCAGCTAACCGTGCCCGCATCCAATCAATGAGTAAAAAACTGCTTTTGACAGAAATTTGCAAAATGTTTTCTGCTCCTAAAAGATGGTGAAGCTGACATCCTGTATAAATAATTGAGGTCCAAGCACTGATCGATGTGGCATTCCCTTGATTACAGCCTCTTAATATGAAATTGACTTCTTTATCCCTAATCTATTTCCTATCTGTTAACTTCAATCTTCACTCCAAACTGTCCCCTCGAATCTTGCATTCCCTTCCAAATAGGATTTTAATAGTTCAGGAGGCCAGTGAGGAAAAGCTAAGTCTACAGAATATTGGTATAAACAGGACTAAGTTTGGAACAGAGATTAATGTTCTCTCACTGGCAGATGTAGATAGACATAATGTAAGCTTCAAAGCCAAGCTCAGAATTGAGCATGAGACCAAGGCTACAAGATTGAGCACGAGTTTGCTTTTTCCAGATCAGTCAAAGAAATTTAAATTACTGTTTCACTTTCAGTTCATCAATATCCAATGTCGACTTTACCCTGCCTACATGACTGTTATTCCAACACAGAACCTTTGGATTTTAACTCTGAACTTTTGCTGTTACCTTTTATTTTCCATCTACTTCATGTTTCCCATTTACTTCTAGTGTTTTATAAATCTTATCTTTTTTTATCAAAATATGATATATAATTGAGCTTTTCTTCAGTACATTTGTCTGTCCAATTGTTTAATATTGTGTGGATGTTACCTTCAGGTGAAGATTCAATATCAGCCATCACCTACCTCAAGTCGGGCAGCCTCTGAATAGAATCAATCATCAGGGTTCATTTACATCAATTGTTTCCTGGAAATCAAAATCTTTGCTCAACAAATGCACGGGATCCATCACATGAGGTAAACAAATGAAACAGAAGATGCTGACTCTTCGAGTGGCAAGCCTGAATGTCAAGGACATGCACGATGGATTGACAAACCACAAGCCCATATGATATAGGAGAAGAATTTGGCCCATCAAGTGCTCCACCACTGAATCATGGCTGATATGTTACTCAAACCTATTCTCCTGCCTTCTCCCCGTAACCCTTGATCCCCTTATTAATGAAGAACCTATCTATCTCTGTCTTAAATTCACTCAAAGATTCAGATTTGTAGCTGGTCAATAATATGAGCAAAATGGATGTGATTGACGTGGAACTTGATAGGCTGAACACTGAAAAAATGTCCCGACAAAAACACCAAAATCACCTAGAATGGATCACTGAAAGAAAATCATTACAAGTTTATCTGGCAGGGTGGTATAGTTGAGAGAAAATATGGTAGGAAGATGTAGGCTTGGTTGATAAGAACACCTCACAAATGGTTCACAAGTATGTTCTTTCCATCTTCCTCTCAACTCAAACAGGGTCAGTTATCAGGGCCAGGACACTGCTATCAAAACCCTTCCAAGTAAGAAAATCTTTAGCTACTGGAGGCTTTTAAAGTGGGTGTAGACCTGTGCCTCAAATATAACCCTGAAATGATAAATGAGAATGGACTCAGATAACTTGAGCTTTGCTGCTTTTGTGAGCTTTGTGAAAGCTTCTTTTAGAACAAACTATCTCAGTATGTGTTGGACACATCCAAGATCCGGGTATTGACACCAACGGGATCTAGTCATCACCAGATGTGACTCTCTAAGCAGCATTCTCAACAAATACAGTTACCACAGGGCTGACTATAATACAGATCACTCCCTGGTGTGAACCAGGTTAGGTGCAACACTTGAATTATTTACATTCAAAGCATAAACACCTGACCATATTGCCCACCAAGGTAAAAATCAACAATTATGCAACCCAATTGAACAAAGCACTCTCCAGCATTCTGACACAGAGTGTAGAAACAAAATTGAACATATTTCGAGATGCTATCAACAAAATTGCACGCAACATTTGGAAAGAAAGAGTGGAAGAATGAAGACTGGCTTGAGGCTAATGTCATTGTAATAGATTTCCAGCATCTGCAGTTGTTTGGGTTTTTTTCTTGGTCATTGTCATAGAACTTGTCATTAAAGTTGAGCAGTTCACTCTCATTAATTATAAAACAATTCCAAGAGAGATGGCCTTAAATATAACAATAACTTCATATAAAATTCAATAAATGGCTAGTCTGCAAAGATATTGGCACCAGCTTTGTCGGAATATCCAGATGCTCACCTGCTTTCTCCAGAATTTCCCAGCTTCACAGAAGCCAGTATTCAGCTAACTCCCTGGAATTCTCTCCCTAACAGCATTGTGGATCTATCTACAGCACATGGACTGTAATGGTTCAAAATGACAGCTCACCACTAGTTTATTGAGGGCAACTAGAGATGAGCAATAAATGCTGGCCAGCCAGTAATGGCCACATCCTATAAGTGAATAAAAATTCAGTTCATTCTGTGTAATATCAAGAAACAGTTCAAGGCACCGGATACTCCAAAGCTAATGGGCTTTGTTCTCTAGAACCTACTGTACCCATAGCCAAACTGTATAGCTACAACACTGGATCTACCTGACACTGTGGAAAGTTGCCCCGGTATGTACTGCACACAAAAAGCAGGACAAATCCAATTCTGGAGATTACTGCCCCATCAGTCTCCTCTCGATCATCAGTAAAGTGATGGAAGGTGTCATTGACAGTGCTATCAAACAGCACCTGCTTGGGGCAGGGTTGGGAGGGTTGTGGAGGGGAGCTCTCCACTGGTTGGAGTCATACCTGACACAGAGGAGGATCGTCATGATTGTTGGAAGTCAGTCATCTCAGCTTCAGGACATCTCTGCAGGAGTTCCTCAGGGTAGTGTCCTTGGTTCAACCGTTTTCAGCTGCTTTATCAATGACCTTTCCTCCATCATAAGCTCAGAAGTGGGAATGTTTGCACAATGTTCAGCACCATTCACACCTCCTCAGATACTGAAACATTCCATGTTGACGAATAACAAGATCTGGACAAAATCCAGGCTTGAGCTGAAGAGTGGAAAGTAACATTCGTGCCACACATATGCCAGGCTATGACCATCACCAATAAGAGACAATCTAACCACCACTTCTTGACAATTAATGGCCTTACCATCAGTAAATACCCCACTATTAATATCCTCATGATTACCATCAACTAGAAATTGAACATAAATGCAATGGCTACAAGACCAGGTCAGAGGCTCAGAGTGCTGCAGTGAGAAACTTGCCTGCTGTCTCACCAAAGCCTGTCCACCATTTACAAGGCACAAGTCAGGAATGTGATGGAATGCTCCCTACTTGCCTGCAGTTCCAACATCATTCAAGAAGCTTGACATCATCCAGAGTAAAGGAGCCTGCTTGATTGGCAACGCATCCTGAAATACTCACATCCTCCACCAACGCTTTATAGTAGCATTGTGAACTATGTACAATTCACTGCAGAAATTCACCAAAGCTCCTTAGACAACACCTTCCAAACCCAAAACCACTACCATTAGGCAGCAGGTACATGGGAACACGACTACCCGCAATTTCCCCTCCAAGTCACTCATCATATTGGCTTAGAAATATATCGCTCGTCCTTCACTGTTGCATGGGTGAAAATTCTGGAAATCCCTCCCTAAGGACGTTGTGGGTCCCCTACAGCATATGGACTGTTAGCATTCAAGAGGCAGCTCAAAACTACCTTCTCAAGGGCAACTGTGGATGGGGTAATAAATATTAGCCAGCCAGCAATGCGCACACCCCACAAATGAATGAAACATAAACATAATTTCCATCAAAAGAATGTGAGGAGCATGTATGCAGGTATCAAAAAGACAACAAGTCTGTCAGCAGAGGAAATAGTTCAATTTAAAACAAAGACAGGTCATTGCAGACTGTAAGAAACAGCTAGGGAGATGGCACACTTGCAACACTACACAAGATTACCTGTGTCTGTGAATGGAGGAGGCAGTGCTCCAGGAAACATAGGTGCAAAGATTCTGAGCCTGTAAAAGAACATACGTGACCTCAGCGATTGCAAAAACTATTGAGGCATCTCTCCATTTAACATTATGGGAAAAGTATCTGTCCATTGGCTTTTGTCAGATTGCAATTCTTGGCTGAATATTCCTATCTGGGTCCCAATGTGGTTTTAAAATAGAAAGATCTAAAATTGACATGATCTTTTCAGTCCAGCAATTGCAAAAAAAAAATGCTATGCACAATGGAGACAGCTATAGTTCCCATTGATCTCAGTAAAGCTTTCAGCCATGTGAATAGAGACAGTCTATTTAAGCTGCTGCTGAAAGCTGGCTGCCTGCTAAAGAGGCTTGATCTGATCTCTTTTCATGACATGATGGGTAAGGTTAGCTATGAAGAGGCAACATAGGAACACTTACAAATCACTTACAGAAGTGGGGTCAAACAAGACTGTGTATTGCTACTAACACTGTTCGGCACATTCTTCCCTTTGCTATTGCTGTATGCCTTAAAGCCATCTACAGAGGGTATAAACACAAGTACCAGAATGGACAGAAAGCTGTTGAGCCTTGCCTAAGACTCAAGACAAAGACACTCCAAATCCTTATCAAAGGGCCAAGAAATCAGTAAATTATGGAGCATATCAGCTCATTGTCTTCTTCTACAGCAAATACAGCAGTGACTGTCATGCCAGGGTGGGACTCCTGGAGCCACATCAGGTGTTAACTAACAGAGTGGACCATTATAAGACAAAACATTTTCCTCCAGGAAAGCTGCTTGGAGAGAGCAATTCAGCATTGTATTTCCACTTCTGTTTATTTCCCTACTTTTCTTTTCATTCCTCCTCCTAGACCTATCTTTACCATCATACCACATCTCACTTCTCCACTTTCAGGCACTCTGTCTGCCTTCCTAATTCCCCACCACAATCCCTAGAGTTGCCCCAATTATCCCACGTTACTTTCTCTTCCCATGCACCAATTGAGGGCTAAACTTGTTGGTTTACTTCCTGTTTCACATCCTCCTTCCCCATCCTAATTCAACGTCCTTATATATCTTCCCCAGAAATGAAACTACCCTCCAAATCACTTACAACTGAACTTACATAATTCTAAACTTTACTTTTGGCTCTCCATTTGCTACATTTCTGTTTTGCTGAATTGCACCCTCTCCTCCACCTTTGCCCTAGTCTATAATAGAATAATTTCTCTCTCCTAGTCTGACCATTTTCTCCAGGTATGACCTCCATCTCCACTCCCTTAAGTCCAAGGGATGCCAAATTATTAGGATATAGTGGACAACTGGTTTGGCTATCTGCTGCCAGATAAGGCTGGACCACCTAAAGCATTATATGGTTCCCTTCTCATGTGCTACACTGCTCACCATTCAAGACAATTCCGGCATGCAGAATATTCCCAACTTCGTTTCTCAACTGAAGACCTTTTTTTGTAAAGTTATCTCCCTGGTTCCTCTACATTCTTCAACAATAACTGCAGGAATTCATGGACATCTTTGTAACTAAAAATGATCAGTTGCTTCTGCTGCAGCATTCATTTCAACACTCTACCTTGACTCTATCTCTTGACCATACATCTTGAAGGCTTTCTTCTACCTCTGCTCACGTCATGTCTGAACTCACCTTGTCCATGAGATCCATGCCTACTCCCTGAATCCCATTCCTGATGAACTACTGACCACTCAAGACACTAATCTCAAAACTCCAAGAATTAGGACTCAGCTCCACCCTCTGCAAATAGATCCTCAGCTTCCTGATCCACAAGACTGCAATCAGTGAAGATAGACAACAGCACCCCCTCCACAATAATCCTTAACACTGGTGACCTGCAAGGATGGGTTCTCAGCCCCCTGCTGTACTCTCTGCAAACCCATGACTGAGCAGCCAAATTCCTACAAACACCATCTACAGGTTTGCTGATGACACCACTGTGGTAAGACGCATATCAAACAATGATGAGTCAGAGTACAGGAAGGAGATATACTGTTTGGTCAGAGGTAGCAAGAACTGCAGATGCTGGAGTCAGAAATAACACAGTGTGGAGCTGAAGGAACACAGCAGGCCAGCTAGCATCAGAGGAGCAGGAAAGTTGACATTTCGGGTCAGGACTTACAATAATAACAAGCTGTCTCCCAATATCAGCAAAACATAAGACTAATAATTGGCTTCAGGAAAAAAGGAGGAGGGTACGCCCCCATCTACATCAACGAAGCTGAGGTGGAGAGAGTTAAGAGTGTCAAGTTCTTAGAAGTGATGATAACTGACAATCTGTCCTGGACCTCCCACGTAGATGTGATAGTCAAGAAGGTACAACAACACCGTTTCTTCCTCAGACGGCTTAGGAAATTTGGTATGTCCATAAGGATCCTCATCAATTTTTACAGATGCACCATGGAAAGCATACTGCCCGGGTGCATAACAGCCTGGAATAGCAACTGATCTGCCCAGGACCATAAGAAACTACATAAAGTTGTGTGCATAGGCCAGACCGTCACAGAAGCCAACCTTCCATCCATGGACTCCATTTACACTTCTCGTTGCCACGGAAAGGCTGCCAACATCATTAAAGACCACTTCCACCCTGGTAATGCTGTCTTCCAACCTCTTCAATCAAGTAGAAGATACAGAAGCTTGAATACACGCACCAGCAGGTTCAAGAACAGCTTCTTCCCTGCTGTTACTAGACTGCTGAATGGACCTCTCAAACTTCAAATAATATTGATCTTGCTTTGTGCAACTCCTGTGCAGCCGTATCCTTGTATTCCTAGGTCTGTTTAGGGTGCTATGATCTGTATGCCCTTGGTTGCTACGATCTGCCTGTACTGATCACAAAACAAAGCTTTTCACTATATTTAGGCATATCTGACTACTATAAATCAAATCAAATCAAATCAAATCCCCCTCCTCGGCCTTATAATCTGTTCAGATATTTCCTGTTGATTAAATGTGCCATTATTACCCCTCTCCTCTATAATCCAATCTTGACTGTACTGTCTTTGCAAATTACCAGCTCATCCTCAATGTCCCTTTCTTCTCCAATGTCCTTGGCCATCTTGTTGCCTCCCAAATCTTTGCCCATCTTTCCCATAATTCTATGTTTAAAACTGTTCAATCAGTGTCCTGTTCCCCAAGGATGTATTCTCGGACCCCTCCTATTTTTCACAGAGATGCTGCTTCTTGGTGGCATCATCTGAAAGCACACGCACCATGATGACAGCTGTATTTCATCACCAACACTTTCAACTCCTCCAATATTTCTAATTTGTCAGAATACTTATCCAATATCCAATACTGGAAGTGAAGAAGGTTCCTCCAATTAAATAAAACAAAAAACTGTTGATAATGGAGATCTGAAATAAATAAAAACAGAAATTGCTGGAGAATTCAGCAGGTCTAGTAGCATTCAGAACTGAAATTCTGAAGAAGGATCTCTGGACTTGAAATGTTAACTCTGCTTTCTCTTCACAGATGACCTAATGAGTTTCACCTCCAATTAAACATTGGGAAGACTAGTGTCATAGTACTTGGACTGGTGACCAAAAATACTGTTTCCAAACATGGTCAGACATTTGATCACGAGGTCAGCTTCACACCTCACATTACAATTATGAAAATTACGAACAAAGAACAAAGTGCTGTACAGCACAGGATCAGGTTCTTCGGCTCACTAAGGCTGTACCAACACGATGCCTTTCCAAGCAAAAATCCCTCTATTCCCCATATCTGTGAAGTGCCTCTTAAACATTGCTATTGGATCTGCCTCCAGCACGTCCTCTGGAACTGCTTTTCACGCACTTACCATCCTCTGTGTAAAAAAATCACATCTCATAACTTCCTTAAATTTGCCTCCTTTTACCTTAAACCTATGTCCCCTAGTACTTGACATTTCCAGTTCCGAGGAAGGGTCACTGGACCTGAAACATTAACTCTGTTTTTTCCTTCACAGATGCTGCCAGACCTGCTGGGCTTTTCCAGCAACTTTGTTTTTGTTCCTGATCTACAGCATCAGCAGTTCTTTAAATTTTTACTTGACATTTCCACCCTGCAAAAAAGACTCCAACTATTCATTCTATCCATGCCTCTCGTCATTTTGTAAACTTCTTTCAGGTCACCCTTCATCCTTCGATGTTCAAGTGAAAACAAACCAAGTTTATCCAATCTCTCTTCATGGTTAATACCCTCCAAACCAGGCAACATCCTGGTAAATGGTTTCTGTACCCTGTCCAAAGCCTCTGTAGTGTACATAACATTCCAAGTATGGCCTAACTAAAGTTCTATCCAGCTGTAACA
>NW_025967478.1:0-21162 GCF_021869965.1 Rhincodon typus
CCATTCCTGGGGTGAAAATGTTGCCCCGGGTAGGAGCAGTGGAATTCTGGTTGTGTTGGAGCTCACTTGGGATGGAACTTGGAAGTACAGCCAAGCAGATATTATTAGACGATGACCAACAACAGGAAACCTGTTGGAATTTTCCTTCGTAACCAAGGCCAGTTGTAGCTTTGTTATTCCTACCGTGACTGAGATTAGTGAACTTGGGGGAAAAACTGCAGCTGGGAACTGTCATTGTACTGACACTTTCAGCTCCCTCCACAGGAAGTGTTTCGGGATCTGATTTGTAGACAAACAAATTAGATTTCTGCCACACTACTGGTGAAGTTGGGCCACATAGCCAAAGCCTCACGAGGTATTCCCAGTCAAAGGGTCAAAGCTTGGGTTTCCCTGTTATTTATCACGCATCCTAAACAGTGGGGAAAACAAAAATCCCATGAGGTCTCCAAACAAAATATCCAATTAAAAAAAATTCTTTTACACTGTTCCTCTTTTGTCCCCCCACCTCAATTATTCTCCTCCTCTGATATTACAGAGTAGAAAGTGTGGAAACAAACTATTCAGACCATCAAGTCCACACTGATCCACCAAACAGCATCCCACCCAGACCCATCCCCATCCCTGTAACACTGCATTAACCATGGCTAATCCAATTAACCTACACATCCCTTCCTTCACCAGACCTTCATTGACAAGCCTTTCAGTGCTTTCTCCTTTAGTATTTCCACCATAAATCTCTCTGCCCTTTTATCTGTCTCTCCATGAGGCCCAAAATACACAGAGGTGACAGGGAAATGTACCCCCTGATATCCCCTAATAATGTGAGAAAATTCAAACCATTCAGAGAAAAAGAAATCAACACGGCTTTTCTCCGTTCACTTAATCTAGCAGTATGGCTTAGTTCAAGCATACAGTCTCAAAACGAGCAACCTTGGGACTGGCTCTGTGTTGGATTTTAGATTTGACTAGTTTTTGAGTTAGGGCATTCAGGCCAGATCAGATGGATCAAGTCGAGCCAGTTCGGGTGAGATCAAGGGCCATTCAAGCCACTCAGAGTGCAGAAGACGATTGACACATGAAGCTGATAACTGGTCCAATGTACCACCTCATCCATGCAACACCAAGACAAACAAGCCACTATGTTATTTTACACATTTTGTAAGAATCAAATTTTGTGCTTTATGAAAATGTCAAGATTTTTGGACAGCTCCACTTATTGGACAGGGGGACTTGAGACACTGTACTGGAGTTTTATATTTCCTTCGACACTGCTCATGGTACTGCCTACATGGAGCGTCATCATTGCCCTGGTACATCAAATTCAAGGAAATGGTAAGGAGCTGCTCCTCCAATCACAGACCTATTCTTTCTCAGCCTTGTTGCTAATAGGTTTATAGTGAACCTGTCAGCAGGAAACACAGGACAGAATCAGCCTGTGAATGGAACAACTAAATAGGTCACAGCAATCAGCTAGGCCAGAGTAAGTGGTGGTGGGAACGGGGAATGAGGCTGTCACCAGGAGGCTAACAGAGAATGGTGGAGAAGGCTATCAAGTCTACACAGTGAGACCAATGAGACCATTGAAAGAGACTGTGAACAAGGCTAGGGCTTGGATGGGGTGGGAGGTCATTGTACAACCTTTCCAAAATGTGCAATAAAAACTTGTATTCATAGAGTGTGCTATAAAGATGCTTTATAACTAATATTTCTTTTAAGAATTGTAGAAATGGTTTTATTTTATTTTATTTTCAAGGTTTGTAAAAAGACTTAGTGGTTTCTTTAAAGGGGGTAATTGAACGTTCACTGTGGATATTAGAGAATTTTTTTGTGAAGATTTCCAATAAATTAAATGTTTGGCAATAACTTGTTTCGTGGTATACCCCTGCTTACGGAGATTTATAGAATCAGAGTTGTACAGCACGGAAACAGGCCCTTGGGCCCAAATTGTCCATACCGATCAGGTTTCCTAAATTGAACTAGTCCCATTTGTCTGTGTTTGGCCCACACCCCTCTAAACCATTCCTATCCATGTACCTGTCCAATTGTCTTTTAAATGTTATAGCTGTATCTGCACCTAACGCTTCCTCTGGCAGTTCCACATACAAACCACCCTTTGTGAAAACTTTGCCCTCAGGTCCCTTTTAAATCTTTCCCCTTTCACCTTAAACCCATGTCCTCTAGTTTTGGACTCTCCTACTCTGGGAAAAAGATCTTGGCTATTCACCATATCTGGCTCCTCATGATTTTATAAGCCTTATAAGGTCACTCCTTAGCTTCCCACGCTGTAGGGAAAAAATGTTCCCAGTCTATCCAGCTTCTCCTTATAACTCAAGCCCTCCAGTCTCAGTAACATCCTTATAAATCTTTTATTGCAGTTTAATAACATCCTTCTTGTAGCAGGCTGAATAGAGTTGTATGCAACACTCCAAATGTGACCTTAAACAGTGACTGGCTTTATGAAAGTACTTGTCCTTTTTCTGGTGCAGTTGAAGGGAAGCCTGCCAAAGGCAAGCTAAGTTGCAGGAAAGCCTGCAAAGAAATAACTGAATTGGAGGAAAGCTTGCAAAGGGCAAGCTACACAGCTGATCTCCCTTATTTCAGAAAAGGAACAAACCTCTTGCCGAGGCCAGGGTGAACCTTATTTGTTCTTCTGAAAGAATGATTGTAGAAACATCTTGTGCTTGTATTTCATCAGCAAGCTGTGTCCCCAAGACTTCACAGCGAACCATGATCAAAGATTTGACCACACCAGCTAGAACGTCCAAACAACAGACTCCTTCCGGAATAGAGACTACACTTTTTGTTTGCCTTCAAGAATAAACCATTGCCAAAGTGTTTTATTTTCATAAAGTTAATCTCTGCAGAGAAATCATTATTTTATTTAAAGTACTGCATACAATTCTGTTTGGCCTGCTATAGGAAGAATGTTATCAAACTGGAAATGGTGCTAAAAAGGTTTACAAGGATGTTACTGAGACTGGAGGGTTTGAGTTATAAGGAGAGGCTGGATAGGCTGGGACCTTTTATCCCTGGCTGGAGCGTAGGAAGCTAAGGAGTGACCTTATAAATGTTTATAAAATCATGAGGGGCAGATAAGGTGATTAGCCAAGGTCTCTTACTTAAGAGAGAGTGTGTATGTGTTTTGGGATATTTAGAAAGAAAAACTGTATATTTCTGTGCATATTAACCAATTATTGCAACTTAATCAAATAAGTTTTTTGTTTTGATAATAAACCAATGATTATGTTCATGGGAAACCTGATGAATAGTTCTTGATGTTTAAAACCTGTGTCTTTAACACAGCAAATGTCCCAAGGTACACCACTACAGCCTCATCACCCAAAAGACAAAAGGATCCACTGGATAATGTATTATAGTCCTCTCCTCATCATCATAGAAGCTATTTAGACAATTTGATTCACTCAAGGAAATAGTAATAATTTGTTGAATATTTGACAGTAAAAGCAACAGATCCCAGTAACACAGTTGTAGTGCTGGAGATTTTTGTCCGAGAACAAGCTATTCCTCTTAAGCAAGATATTCTAGTATATTTCTGCAGGAGCTCCTTAGGGTAGTGTCCCAGGCCCAAATACCTTTCAGCTGCTTCATCAATACCTTCCCTCCATCAGAAGGTCAGAGGTGGGGATGTTTGCTGATAATTACATAATTCAGCACCATTCATAAGTCCCCAGAAACTAAAGTAACTTTTGTCCATTTGCAGCAATACTTAGACAATGTTCAGTCTTTGTCTAATGAGTGACAAGTAACATTCCTTCCATTCAAGTGCTAGGTGATGAGAGAATCTAACCATTGCCCTTGACATTCAATGGCATTGCCATCACGGAATCTCTCAATATCAGCATCTTGGGCGTTACTATTGATCAGAAACTTAACTGGACTAGCCATATAAACACTGTAATTATGAGCAGGTCACAGGATGGGAATTTTGAGGTGAGTAACTCACCTCTTAGCTCTTCAAAGCCCATACACCATCGACAGGAGTGAGATGTAATACTCTCTACTTGCCCGGTCAAGTGCAGCTCCAACATCATTTGAAAAGCTTGACACCATCCAGGACAAAACATTCACTTGATTGACACCTTCAGCATTCACTCCTTCACACCGACAGCATGTACCATCAACAAGATGCACTTCAGCAACTCACCAAGGCTCTTCCAACAACACCTTCTAAACTGATAATCTCCAGTACCTCGATGGCCAAGCGCAGCAGATACAAGGGAATACTAACTGCAAATTTCCCTTCAAGCCACTCACCATCCTAATTTTGAAATATATCTCGATTGCTTTGGTGTCATTAGATCAAAACCTTGGAACTTTCTCTTGCAGTGTTGTGAGTGCATCTACCCCCTATAGATGGCAGTGGTACAAGGAGGCACCTCAATGGCAAAAATGCTGGTCTAGCCAGCGCACATCCCATGAAAGATAAAAACAAACTACAACGATTACATCTACCCAGCTACGCAAAGAATTGCCCAGGTATGCCTATCCACAAAAAGCAGGACAGACCCAATCAGGGATATCACCATCAGCCTACTCTCCATCATCAATGATAAGAAGTGCTAAAACGTGACACTTACTCATCAATAACATGCTCACCAATTCTCAGATGGAGTTTTGCTGGGATAACTGAGCTACAGACCTCATAGCACTGAATCAAACATGGACACTTCAGAAAGAAAGGAGGAGAACACCCCCCAATCTACATCAATGGAGCGGAGGTTGAGAGCATCAAGTTCCTAGCAGTGACGATAACTGACAACCTGTCTTGGTCTTCCCATGTAGATGCAGCTGCCAAGGCGGCACAACAACGCCTCTTCTTCCTCGGGTGGCTCAGGAAATTTGGCATGTCCATAAGGACCCTCACCAACTTCTACAGAGGCACCATAGAAAGCATACTGTCCAGGTGCATAATGGCCTGATATGGCAACTGCTCTGCCCAGGACTGTAAGAAACTACAGAAGTTTGTGTGCACAGCCCAGACCATCAGGGTAGCCAACCTTCCATCCCATTGACTCCATTTACACGGCTCGCTACCACGAAAAGGCGGCTAACATCACCAAAGACCCATCGCACCCCGGTAATGCTCTCCTACAACCTCTTCTGTCAGGCAGAAGATGCAGAAGCTTGAACACATGCACCAACTGTTTCAAGAACAGCCTCTTCTCTGCTGTTTTAGATTGATGACTGGACTCTCTAACTTCAAATAATGTTGATCTTGTTAATGTTGATCTTGCTTCATGCACCTCCTGTGCAATATAACCTGTATGCCACACTCTGTCCAAGCATGCTATGATCTGTATGTCCTTGCTTACTATGATCTGACTCTACTACTCACAAACAAAGCTTTTCACTGTACTTAGGTACATGTGAAAATAAATCAAATCAAATCACAAAAAGACTGAATTTCACAAGTTAGGTGAGTGAGTGCGTTTGAAATCAAGTAGCATTTTACTAAGTGCGGCATCAAGAAGTTCTCAGTAATATGGAGTCATACCTTGCAGAAAGGAAAATTATTCCAATCGTTGGGTGCATATTTTCTCAAATATTTGTTCATGACAAAGGCACCCTCTTAATTAGCATCCTATCCACACCTTAAACATTCAGTCCCTCCACCACTGGTGCACAAGGGCAATGGTTCTTATCAGTTTATCAGATGGACTGTAGCAACTCACTGAGGTTTCTGAGACTGCACCAACTAAACCCACAATCAAGACCACCCAGAAAGAAAAAGGCCGCAAATATATAGGAACATGACCATTTCCTAGTTCCCTTTCAAGTCACATTCCCTCCTCATTGGTTCTATGTTATCTTTTCTAAATTATCACTGGACTACAATACTACAATTCCATTCCTTTGAGCACTGTGGTTCATAAAATCATAACAACAGAGTGGGAGGCCATTTAGCCCATTAAGTTCATGCTGGTTCTCTGTGGAGCAGTCTAGCCAGTCCCATTCTCTACCCTGTAATCGTGCAAGTTTATCCTCAAGTATCTATCCACTTGTCTTTCAAAATTTCTTGTCATCTCTGCTTCCACTAGCAAGGACATTGGGTGTATCTACACCACATGGACTGCAGTGATTCAAGAACGCAGTTCACCACCAACTTTTATTGCCCATCCATAACTGCCTTTGAAATGTTGGCGTAGCCAACCATGCCAGCATACCATAAATAAACAGGAAAAACATTCCCTCTGTATTGCAGCAGATTTGGCAGCCATTTGTGGTCTTATTTAATGGGCTGAAGTATAGATTGAACATAGAACAGTACAGCACAGTATAGGCCCTTCGGCTCATGATGTTGTGCCGACCTATTATCCTACTAAGATCAATCTACCCCGCATACCCTACATTTTACTATCCTCCATGTGCCTATCCAAGAGTCGCTTTTAAAGTCCCTAAAGTATCTGAATCCACTATCACTGCCGGCAGCGCATTCCACACGCCCACCACTCTCTGTGTAAAGAACCTACTTCTGACATCTCCCCTATACCTTCCTCCAAATACCTTAAAATTATGCCCCCTCGTAATAGTCATTTCCGCCCTGGGAAAAAGTCTCTGGCTATCCACTCCATCTATGCCTCTCATCATCTTGTACACCTCTATCAAGTCACCTCTCATCCTTCTTCGCTCCAATGAGAAAAGCCCTAGCTCCCTCAATGTTTCCTCATAAGATCTGCCCTCCAGTCTAGGCTGCATCCTGGTAAATCTCCTCTGCACCCTCTCTAAAGCTTCCACATCCTTCCTATAATGAGGTGACCAGAACTGAACACAATATTCCAAGTGTGGTCTAACTAGGGTTTTACAGAGCTGTAGCATAACCTCGTGGCTCTTAAACTCAATTCCCCTGCCAATGAAAGCCAACACACCATACACCTTAACAACCCAATCAACTTGGGAAAGATTGGTTCCATGTTTATAAGCAGCTTCCACTAATTCAAACATTGGCCAAGCTATTAGCTATTAATTACGATTCAATGTTGCCAACATCTCCAGCATGCCATTGAAAACAATAGAAATTCCACAACAGCTTAACTGGATTAAACCAGAGTTTCAGGTTCTAGTGGGGCGAGTTATTTATCATGGGACTGGGCTTCTTTTTAGCTGCACTGCTGCTATGTGAGCTATGTATCAAATGACTTGAAGAAATTTCACTACACACATTTGAACCCTGAAACTACAGTTACTAAGTCTGCTTCTGCAAAAGTTAATGTCAAACAGCACAGAGATAGAAGTTCTCCCCTGTCTCTATACAAATCGTTATCTCCTGAAGCCATCCGATATCTCTGGGTTTGGGAGGGTTTTGAATCCAGGCCAGTACCCAGGGATTTTGCGAGATAGGTTACTCAATGAAATGTGCATATATCTACAAATATCTGCAAATGTTGAGTTCACATTCGACAGACATTAGATTGATGTTTCCCTGGGCAGGATAGGGTGCAGACTAAAATGCTCCTACAAAGTTTTCATTGTTATTCGCAGAATGTTGAGTGCAAGAAATATAATCAATAAAGTGAACAGAACAGACTGAAAGTATCTCTGGTGCTCAGAGAGAATGTGCAGTGTTAAGGGGAGGTAATGAGGGAGTGGAAACAGAGGATTTGCTCCTTTGGAGAGACAGCAGGCACATGATGGGTCAAATGCCCTCTGACTGTTGTAACTATTGAATGATTCAGAAACATATTAGCAAATGGAATCCTGGCATACACTGCAGGAGGAAATGACTCATGTTTTTAATAGATGATTCAATTAATTTAATGATATCTTAGGTTGTTGCTGTAATATTTGAGGTTATTCTTCTACTTGAAATTGAATCTGCACAAAAGGTAATTGTTGTAGTTAAACTAACAGCCACTCTCACCTTTCCCTTCCTCATAGGTGCCACTTCCACTAATGCCTTCTTTAAAATAAGAGATTGGAACAGTATGAAGCAGCTCTTTGTCACTTTCTCAAGTTGTCAGATGACTCATCTCCCGATCAAAGTAAGAGCAAGGCAAGAGCTAAAAACAGGGAGATCTGAAACAGAAACAGAAACAGAAACAGAAATTGCTGGAGAAACTCAGCAGCTCTGGCAGCATCTGTGGAGAGAAAGCAGAGTTAACTTTTCAGGTTCAGTGACCATTTTTCAGAACGTAGGCAGCAAGAATCTGAGAGTGACGGAGACAGAGGACAGGAAATGACTTGAAGTGAACATCTAATAGCTGAAAGGGGAAAACAGAAGATATGAGGTGTAAGGAACACGGGAGGGGGTTAGTTTGTAGTTGAGTAGGAAAGCTGGTAGTAATGGGATTAGAGACAACAAGGTGCAGGGCTGGATGAACACAGCAGGCCAAGCAGCATCATAGGAGCAGAGAGGCTGACGTTTCGGGCCTAGACCCTTCATCAGAAAAGTTTGCACCACCCTCTGTGTGGAAAACGTTGCCCCTTAGGTGCCTTTTAAATCCTTCCCCTCTCACCTTAAACCAAAGCCCTCTAGTTTTGGTCTCCCCACTGCAGGGAAAAGACCGAATCTATTCACCCTATCCGTGACCCTCATGATTTTATGATCCTTTATAAGGTCACCCCTCAGCCTCCGACACGCCAGAGAAAATAGCACCAGTCTATTCAGCTTCTCCCTAAAGCTCAGACCCTCCAACCCTGGCATCATCCTTGTAAATCCTAACTGCATCTTTTGAAGTTTCACTACATCCTTCCTATAGCAGAGAGACCAGAATTGATCACAGTATCCCATAAGTGGCCTAACCAATGTCCTGTATAGCCACAACGTGACCTCCCAATTCCTATACTCAGTGCATTGACCAATAAAGGCAAGCATACCAAAGGCCTTCACTATCCTGTCTACCTGTGACTCCACTTTCATGAAACTATAACCCTGCACTCCCAAGGTCTCTTTGTTCAGCAACACTCCCCAGGACCTTACCATTAAGTGTATAAGTCCTGCCCTGATTTGCCTTTCCAAAATGCAGCACCTCACATTTATCAAAATTAAATTCCGTCTGCCACTCCTCGGCCTATTGGCTCATCTGGGTGGCACGGTGGCTCAGTGCTGCCTCACAACACCAGGGACCCGGTTTGATTCCACCCTCGGGCGATTGTCTGTGTGGAGTTTGCACATCCTCTTGCACCACCCTCTGTGTGGAAAACGTTTGCCCCAATGGGATTAGGCTCCTTGTTCATGACTAGCTAGAACTACTTCATCATAAAGCTCAACGTCATTGCCTATCCTGGCTGCCCAATTGGACTGAATCTCCACCAGCCTTTATAGTTGATATTCTAAGCACCTTATTAGATCCTGAGCTTAATTTCAAGACTTGTCCTATCCAATTTTATCTCTATTTTTAATAACTCCCTTTTACACATTACTGACCTACCGAACTCTCAGTGAAACATTTATCACCGGAGGCTTGATTTTCTCCAATACCATTCACAGCTGTCTTCCATGTCATACTCTCAAGTCATCCAAAACACTGCCACCTGCATCCTATCTCATAACTATGTCACATTGTCATGCTCCTGTTCTTATCAAATTTCACTCAATCTCCTTCACCTTGAATATCTCAGGTACATAGCTTTGATAGAACAGGAATCTGTATAAAACAAGTCAAAAAAACAGTGGATTTTATTGAGACTGACTGCAGAAGGTATGTAGAGATCCTGGAGCAAGCAAAGACTTCCACATAAGGACACACGGAAAAAGCTGCAGCACTCCAGCCTCCCTCAGGATATCCATCAGAACTGGGAACTTTCAGCTGCCAATTGTCAATGATAGGAATATCCCGCCTCGATTTAATAATACAGTACTGGAACATCCCCTCTAATTTAACGGGTAAAATGTGTGTGTGAAGACAGGATCAGGCTTCACTGAAATGAATTCCTTTGTTTGTTTGGACAAAAGGCACCGAACATTGTGAGGAATTACTCAACAAGATATCAGTCAAAAGGAGATGGAAAGAAAATGATAGTGAGAAAACAAAAACCAAAAGTATCTCAGGTGGCCAGATTGCATTAGAAATTTGCTTTTCGATGTTTTCTGACAAGAACAACAGTCGAAATCTGTGACAAACGGAGGTTGTGTAGCATGAACAATCCCACAGGAAGAACAAAGTTAGAGAATTTGCTATCTATGGGTCAGGTCACAAATCTTGTGGTTCAGAAAGAAGCCTGGGAAAAGGTCATCCAGTCACCCTTGGGGCATTCCTTATATGGAACTCGGGAAAATATACATTTCATAGTTTCAAAAAACTGGAGTAGGGGATTTTTTTATAGTAAGCTCTGTTTCAAGCTATCATTTACTTCAATTAATGATGTACGTTAATTCTTCCATTAAAACGTATTTTACTTATTTGCTTTAGATACAGAAGGTTCTGTGAATACAGCTGTGAGGTATCCGAGAGAACTGGCAGTCTGACATTAAGTGCCTGATGAATGTAAATCTCTGATGACATTCCTCTGTTTATACACTTTATTGTATAAATGACTATGCAAGCAATCTTGGACACTGAAGGGTTTATTACTTTTTACAAAATCATATGTCTGGTATACTGGGACCAGAATGGGCTCATCTGTTTTACAAACAGAAGATAAGCTGCTCCACCAGTTAAGCATGCACTTTATCTGCTCTCTGTGGATAGGGCAGGAAAAAACCTCCAGCCATGTGTTTAAAATTAGTACTAAATTGATTTTGGTGCCAATCTTTGTAGAGTTGTATAGGGTGAAGACAATATCATAAAAAACGAAAGAACTGTGGATGCTGTAAATCAGGAACAAAAACAGAAGTTGCTGGAAAAGCTCAGGAGGTGTGGCTGCATCTGTGAAGAAAAAAAATCAGAGTTAACGTTTCGGGTCCGGTGACCCTTCCTTGGATGACAATATCACCTCAGGCAGAAACCCTTTCCCTTGCCTCTTTCCCAGTTTTTTTCATTATTGCTGAGAAAATATCCTGGAATTCTGTGCAGACTACCATTTTGGAAGTGTTATCACCACAAGAACATCAACAGATATCCTTCAAGATAACCAGGTAAACGGACAAAATTCAGCCCAACACGAGACAATTTTCACTGTTACCATAAACCATGTTGTAGGCAGATAGAAGATTTGCTGTTCCCAAGCCACATCAGGAATTGTTAGCTGCCTCTTTACATATTAAAAGACATAATGGGGAATTGTAACAGAATTTTAGCTGACCACTAAACCCTGTCAGAGTTTTAGCGTGAGTCCTAGTCTATTTCCATGACCAAGTCCCATTAATACCCATAATCTACTCAAAATGGGCACGTGGAGGCAGTTTGCCAGCTATGGGCCTATGAAAATTGGATGGTTCAGATACCATTAAGTTAGGTGAGCAATAGGGAGAGTAGCAGCGGGAATGTTTAACGTAGCAGCAACCCCAATATTTCTTGTAAAATTCACAGTAAGCCATTTACAATTTCAGCCCATGTGCAGTCAAGATGGGTGGTCAGCCAATTTAATAGGAATAGGGTCAAGGGAGCAATACATATCTGGAGAGGGTCCAGATTAGCCATGAACTAAATTAGAGAACAATATACAGAGTTAAGATGAGCACTGGGGAGGGGGAATATGTGAGAGGAAGTTTGATTTGATGGACCTGGAATGAGCTGAGCATATAAAGAGAGACTAGATCAGTTAGAACTAAATTCATTGGAGTTTAGAAGAATGAAGGTTGGTGGTGGTTGGGGGTGAGGGGTGGAGGTGCTGGGATCCCATAGAATTTTACAGGTTTCTATAGGTTTCCAAAAAAACTCGACAGGTTAGATGCAGGAAGATGTTCCCAATGACTGGGGAGTCCAGGGGTCATAGTCTAAGGATGTGGGCTAGGCCATTTAGGACTGAGATAAGGAGAAATTCCTTCATCCAGAGAGTGGTGATCCTGTGGAATTCTCTGCACAGAAAGCAGTTGAGGACAAAATATTGTATATTTTCATGAAGGGATCAAAGGGTATGGGGAGAAAGCAAGAGTTGGATGATCAGCCATGAACATATTGACTGGCTGAGCAGGCTCAAAGGACTTACTCCTATTTTCTGTGCCTTCCCACATTTGATATAGAGGGGAGGGTGAAAGATTTAAAGACACCATTAATAATGGAGAAATGATGTCAGAGATTATCCTTCCTCTCCAGCACAATATTGCAGTAGTGGATAGGTCTGAGCATGCCAGAAATACAGGGTAACCTAGCAAATTAAAGAAATTAATAGGGCTCTAAAAGAGCTGAGAAACCTCAATATGGAAATCAGAGAGGGTGCTTGTGACTTCAGCTTGCTGCTCACTCCAATTGACCTCCACGTTGGAAACTGGGCTCAAACATCTTAGGCCACACTCTAGGCACTGGCCACATGGACCCATGTCCACCAACACTGGCATCCAACTTGTGCCAACCTATAGGAATCCTCAAGTTACATCTCCAATCCACTTATAGGTTGCTTCTGCAATTCAACGCTGCACCTTGGGGCACAACAACAGCTATCATTGGAACACTGCAGCAAGAAGCCAATGTGCTCTGGAACACACACCCAGCTCACATAACAATTTATACTTCATAAAAAACAAGGTGTTGATTGATTTTCAACTGGACGCTGGTAAGTTCAGATGTTGGACTGGTGCATTTTCCATGTGCATGCCTTGACAAGCATCTTGGGTGTACTTTAACAAAGGAACTTAATGCATGCAGGCACAACAAGCTATTAGGAAGACAAGTGGCATGTTGGCCTTTATTGCAAAACGTTTGGAGTACAAGAATAAGGGAGTCCTGCTACAATTGTACTAGACTTTGGTGAAACCACACCTAGAGTACTGTGTGCAATTTTGAACTCCATAATTAGGAAAGGATGTAGCTGCTGTACAGTTCATATTGGTCCCTGGGTGACATGGTTGTCGTTTGATAAAAGACTGAGTAAATTGGGCCTATGTTTTCTGGAGTTTAGAAAAATGAACAATAATTTTGACAGTGAGAGAAACAAAAAACAGAAATTACTGGAAAAGCTCAGCAGGTCCCTGGTTCTGAGGAAGGGTCACTCTACCCGAAACGTTAGCATCTGTTGAGAGAAATCAGAATTACCAGACCTGCTGAGCTTTTCTAACACTTTCTGTTCTTGTTTCTGATTTACAGCATCGACCATTATTTTGGTTTTTTAAAAACTCAGAAGTGGTTTCCCCAAGTATCATAAGCTACCATTTCCGGCACCTCCAGCAAGATGTCACCACAGAAACATATTCCTTGACAGCTTTTCATGTGGACCATTCCCAGATACTCCGTTACTGATTACATTTAAGTCTGACATAGACGAATGTTTGGTATTAAGGACAAAGGGAACAGGCAGAACAATGCAGTAAAGCCCAACTGTTCAACTGGGACTATGGTCTACTCCTACTGTAATCTGTTGTGTTTGTGGACAGTTTAAACAGACAGTGAGACCTAACAGAGCT
Organism: Rhincodon typus; assembly: GCF_021869965.1. Taxonomy (NCBI): domain Eukaryota; kingdom Metazoa; phylum Chordata; class Chondrichthyes; order Orectolobiformes; family Rhincodontidae; genus Rhincodon; species Rhincodon typus. Next base: position 13,460 of record NW_025967478.1, read on the forward strand.
GGATATTGGTCAGTTCGATCTGAATATGGATAGCTAAGCCGATTGTGCATTAGATCACAGGATCATAGAATTTTACAGTGTAGAAGGAGACCATTCAACTCATTGTGTCTGCACCATCTCCTGAAAGAGCTACTCAACTAGTCATATTCTCCAGTGCTATCTCCATAGTACTCTAAATTCATTACTTTCTATATATATCCAGTTCTCTTTTGAAACCTCCTATGGAATCCACCTCTACCACTCTCCCAGGTGGCACATTCCAAATCCTAACTACCCTCTGACAAAGAAGTTCCTCCACAACTCACTCCTAGCTGTCTTACTGACAAACTCAAAATTATGACACCCCCCCCCCCCCCCCACCCCGTTATTGACATACCAACAAGTGGAAGATAATATCCTCCTTTACTCTGTCAAAAGTGTTCAGAATATTGAACACCTCAAAATGACCACCTCTTGATCTTCTCTGCTCAGAAGAGAATAAGCCCAATTTCTTGAATCTTTACTTGTATCTAAAATCCCTCATTCCCAGTATCATTCTAGTTAATCTCCTTTGCACACTTTCCAGGATTTTAACATCCTTCCTGAAATAAGGTGCCCAGAAATGAACACAATACTCCAAATCTGGTCTGACCAATGATTTGTAGATTTGTAGCATCACATCCCTGCTTTTATGCTGTATGCCTCTACTTATAAACCCAAGGATCCAATAAGGTCTTCTTAACAACTGTTTCAACTTGTCTGGCCACCTTCAGTGAATTTCCCAAAAGTGATCGCAATGTCCCAAAAGTCTAAACCCCTCCCTTCTACATCATCCCTCAAGCCATGCATTTACCTCCCTGATATGCCTTTGCCTAAATGGTGAATCTCACGGCACAGCTGTATTTCTGGGATTACTACCCTATGGGTCCTGCATTTCATATTACTCCCTAACTCCTGAAACTCCAATTGTGCAAGCTTGAGCTCCTTATGTAAATCAAATGACGATAGGGCAGTGGAATGTAGGCTTCCTTGTGGAGTCATTCTTTATTTGTGAAATTACTGTTGCATAATCTTTTATTGACCAAATATGTAAATATAACATTACATTTTTATTAAACATTGTACGTACTATTGCATCTAAATTTGTGCATATCATGAGTGTATCTGTATTAGATACACTGGGCTGCCAGAGTATGTCTGAATTTGTTGGCACTTCCATTGTACCTGGGCTTGTTAATACTGATCAATTTCTCAATAGGAGCTGTGTCCCTAAGTTTCCCAATACTGTTTGCATGTCTGGATTTGTTAACAGTACTTCATGTTCAGTAGGAAGCTCATAGAGTGGCTGAGCTGTAGAACACTCCTTGTTGCTGCTTGACATCATTTTACCATAAAAGGAGAAGTATGGAAAGTATGCTGAGTTTACTCAAGGCAAAGCACGCTTCTCGGTACTTCAGAAGGTGGTTAGGTCTGTTCCCTACTTGGCTTTAAAAGGCAAAAAAATCTTCTCTGAGGAATTCTTGACCTCAACACTAACCCCTACATTTACTGAAAACGTAAAGCAGAAACGGGAACAAATTGCAGGGTCAATTACTTCATGTCATAGGGTTAACCCTTACATTGCCAGGACACTTTTAATGGGATTTCGCTGATCTTCTTCCTCATTCTGAAAGGAGAAATGGTTGAAACCAACTTAACTCTTGTTGCAATCATACCATTCCCATTCCTATTGGGACAGAAGGGGTCTACCTGCTGCTCCTTGTTGAGTGCACCACTGTGTGAGAACTGTCTTATTCAAACTGGAAGCTTCCAGGTTTTATCCTCTAATCTTTGAATCAGTATTTTCCCCTTCAAAAGGCATTTAGATGGAGTCCCATTGGCACCATATGTTCCATTAAAGCTTTATTTGCAAGATCTTTATCATTTGTGAGTTGTATTAGTGAGCACTGGAAGGCAATTTGACCATAGCAGTATCACAACTAAGTGCTATACTCATTAGACAGGCAAATGGAAAGTACAGTATTCCATGACATGCCTAACTTTTAGATGGTCGACATTACTTTGAGCAGTGAGGAAATGAGTTACTCACCTCCAAGCACTCAGCCTCTGACCTGCCCTTACAGCCAGAGTAACTGAGTGGCTATTCCAGTTAAATTTCTAATCGATGATGACTCCCAGCATGTTGACTGTATGAAACTTGACAATGGTAATGACATTGAATAGCAAGAGGTGGTGGTCAGACACTCATAGAAGATAGAACATAGAACAGTACAGTACTGTACAGGCCCTTCGGCCCATGATGTTGTGCCGAACTTTTACCCTAATCCTAAGGTCTACCTAACCTCCACCCCTACCTTATACTATCATCCATATGCCTATCTAATAGCCGCTTAAATGCCCCTAATGAGGCCAACTCCACTACCCTCTCCGGCAATGGATTCCACGCCCCTACCACTCTCTGAGTAAAGAACCCACCTCTGATGTCTCCCCTATATCTACCTCCACTCACTTTAAAACTATGCCCCCTCATAATAGCTACCTCCACCCTAGGAAAAAGTCTCTGGCTGTCTGCTCTATCTATACCTCAGATCATTTTGTACACCTCTATCAAATCACCTCTCATCCTTTGTCGTTCTAAAGAGAAAAGCCCTTGCTCTGTCAACCTTTCCTCGTAAGACCTTCCCTCCATTCCAGGCAACATCCTGGTAAATCTCCTCTGCACTTTTTCCAACGTTTCCACATCTTTCCTGTAATGAGGCGACCAGAACTGGACACAATACTCCAGCTGTGGCCAAACCAGGCTTTTGTATAGCTGGAGCATAACTTCACAGCTCTTGAACTCAATCCCTCTATTAATGAAAGCTAAAAACTCTTACTGGAGATGATCATTTCTTGGTACTTGCCAGCCACAAATGTTACATGCCACTTTCAGACCTAAAGGGTGTTTTGCTGCATGTTGGCATGGAAAATTCATGCTCTTCCAGCCAATGGCATTTCCTGCAAATACACATTCCACTGGACTGAGGTGCCCCGCCGTGCTTCTATTCTTAAGCCTATCCTACTACATTTGGAGAAATAAACTTACGATCTAAATAAAAACTCAACAGCTAGTCACCAATCATTTCCTTCCTTTGTGCTGATGTCACTTCTCTTTAACAGGTAGTTTAATTTAAATGTGATATTTAACTTTTCTATCCATATATCTCAGATTTGAACTTTAAAAACTAAGGAAATTTTTTAAAATAATAGGAATATTTTAATGTTATGAACATAGGAACAGGAGTAGGCCATTCAGCCCTTCAAGCCTATTCTGCCATTTCATGAGATGGCGGCTATCCCTTTCCATTTGATTTTAATTTTGTTTCCCATAGATCTGGTTAATTTATTAATTGGTTCTGCAGTAGAAGTCTCCAGCAATACAAGCAGAATGTTGTCAGGGCCTGTAGCCTTCACTATATCCCATGTATTCAGCCCTTCCTGGACATCGTGGGAATAAACTGAGCTGCTTGAATACGATATTCTATGATCCTGGGGACTTCACAGGAGGTCAAGATGGATCATCACTCGACATTTCAGGCTGAAGATAGTTGTAAATGCTGATTGTTTGCACATGATGGGTTCCAACAGTACCGAGGATGGGACTGTTCATGGATCTGCCTCTTCTGGTTATTTAATTATCCATTCCTATTCGTGACTAGAAATGGCAGGACAGTAGCGCTTTGATCTGATCTGATCTATTGATCTTAACGATCGCTTAACTCTGTCAATCACATGCTGCTTCTGCTGTTTAACAGGGATGTAGTCTTTGGCAGGGTATGGCATTTGTGGGTGCACTAGGGTTGCTCCTAGAATGCTTTTCGATACATCTTCACCAGATGCTACTGGATTGGAAGGGGGCAAAAGATACACTGCCCAACTCAGGTAAAATGAAGGTTGATATTAAGGCTTCCCTGGGCCATTCCACTTGAACGTGTGTGTCACCAACTTTGTTTCCACCTTGCTCATGGTTATATAGCAGTCTGGGTCATTGGCTGTGAGGTATGATTTGCTGAGTGTGCCCTTTTAGGATGTACTCCCAATTACACCTGAAGCTTCCAATATTAGTGGGAACAACTTGCAAGGTCGACTGAGCTGGTTGTGCCTATGTTGTCCCTGAATCAAAGCCATGTGATCTAGTAACATAATGATTCCACATTTCTATAGAATTTGAGTCATATATAAGATCCTGCAGGTAAGGGCATTTGTGTTCAACATATCTGCATGTCATCCAATGGTTTGACAATCAATATTAATAATAAGTTTTTTTTTTAAATTCCAGATTTATTTAATTCACTGAATTTAAATGCCTCAGCTGCCATGGTCAGATTTATCTGTGGATCAATAGTCCAGATGTCTGAAACAGCAGATAGTAACACAGCAATACCAAAAGAACCTGCAATTAAACAATCTACTGGTGTTCACATCCGATCACAGGTTATTTGCATAAGGGATTATATGCAGGCAGCACTGGTAGGATCACACACCAACAAGAATCAGGACTTTATGCAAACAGCAAAAACTGGTGGGACATTTTATACTTTACAGTTACTGGCATATTCAGGTCTCAGCCTAATTTACTGCTATCCTGCTGCAGTTGTGACAGGAATACATATGAAGGTAATGAATTTTCAGCTCAGAGTCTGACTATTCATTCTGTTGCTGCACAGCACATTTCTGAAGTCAAAAAAATGCTCAGATCAGCTGACAGAATGAAATTTCTGTTCCTTGAATTTCATTCGAAAGGCAATTGTGTTTCCAGATTCTGCTCTCAGCTGGGAGAATCAGCAGTTCTGGTTGGAATTATTTTCCTATCAAGGATACAATAGCGTCAACTGACCTGGTCTTTACGCAAGATCTAAACAAAAACATTCCGCATCTAAACAGTTAACTAAACTGAAACAAGGGCAGCAGGTAGGATAGTAGAGGCAAAAAGCCCTCATAACATTTACGTAGTATTTAGATGTGCACTTGCAATGCCAAAATATACATGGCTATGGGCTAAGTGCTGGAAAACAGGATCAGAATAGTTAGGTGGTTGATATTGACTGGTATGAATGTGAAGGCCGAAGGCCCTTTTTCTGGTTTAAAGATCTCTATTACTCTCAGATGCATGAGAATACCACCACTTGCCTCCAAGCCGCTCACCATCCTGACTTGAAAATATATTGCCGTTCCCTCACTGTTGCTGCATCAAAGTCCTGGGCACTGCGGGTCTACTTACAGCACATGGATTGCAGTGGTTAAAGAAGGCAGCTCACCACCACGTTCTCAAAGGCAAGGGACAGGCAGTAAATGCTGGATTTGCCAATGGCGCCCACATCCCAGTAAGGAATAAAGAAAACCTAATGCACACTTGATATTGGAAATGGGATGAATCTCACTGCCTCTTCACCCCGAAATTTTCTCTGTTGAGACAGTGTCAGAAGTTGGGACTTTGCCTGGAGCAGTTCTATCCCCTCTGCTGTAGTTTTGCCGGGAGAGCAACGAAACTTGGTTATGCCATATTTTTATTCTTAATTCATACGTTAGCATCACTCTGAGGCAGTTGTGTAGCAGGGAAAGAGCAGCTCCCAGAAAATCCCCAGTCATAAAGTTCTTCTCCTGTGTAAGAGTAGCATAGTACATGTAGAAAATGTGATTTCCTTGGGTTCTATTATCAATCCACATTCTCAAAATGTTCAAGGTGTAGGGAACAGAGCCAATGTCCTGTTGCTTCAAACAAGATTAGACAGGGAATACACATCCTGAAAAACAGTGTTCAGAAACCCAGCTTCTTGACGAGAAATCGAGCAAAGCCCAAATACTTGGTTATATTAATGGTATTTCGATGTTGTTAACTAAATATTAAATTACTTCCGATTGGGACTAAGCACATCAATTGTAGTAATTACTCTTCTCTTGATTGTTTTGTTAGTCTTTAAAGGAATATTCTAGAGGTAATAAGCGACTTATCATTCTCCAACCTGATTGTTTCTTCAGACATAACACTTCCAATTACTATTTTATTTGGATGTGGTCTGAGGCTGGCTTGAAGATGTGTTTCTATAAGAGTTGCTGAAAATTGCTGTTAGATTTGAGGGTAAGATTGGGAGCACGAAATGAAACTCACAGTAGGACATTATATCCATTAATTTAACTGGCAGACAATCAGACAGGCTTCCTTCCACAGGGCTATTCCTCCCATCTCCGGTTTATGCAAACTGCTATGTTTCACTAATCCAAAATGCCAAGGTGAAGGCACGGGAAAAGGCTGAGTGCACAGGAAAAGGATGCACTGGTGAGTAAAACAGTGAATGAAGGCAAATGACCCCTGAGCAGTGAACAGACTCAGTCGGGTCTGATGCGCTTGTGTTTGTGTTTTAAAGAGAAAAGCCTTCTGTTCTCTAGTGGCTAAGCTCCACACGTCTACCTATTCTAGCTAATCACTTTTTTTCCTGAATAAAGACATTCATAACATATATTAAATAGTACACTGAAGATAAATCCAAGATATCACATCAAAATGAATGAGGAAATTAAAATCAGAGGAAATATTTAGTGTCATAAATAATGCATTTTAAACAGAATAAAGAATCTCTTGTGATGATTTCACAGTATGTCCATTGGCTACTTATTCCCTCAACTGTGGCTTCAGCAGTTTTAGGTGCTGGTCTTGAAATTTCTCTTATGCTTTTACCGCCCTCTTTTTCTTCTGTTTCTCTCTCAAGGTCAATTTTTTTCCCCTTTTTTTAAAAATCATCTTTGTGTTTTTCTCTTTTTCTGTTCTTTTCAGGTCAAAAGGTAGGGTTTGGTATGGTGTGGGCTGATGGTACAGTGAGTCGCACACTGGGGTTGAGGGTTGTGGTGAAAGTAACCTTTCCAATATTTCCCACTCACTCACTTAATACAATCACTCCCACTACTTCCTTCCTGTTCCCGCCAAAGCCCCACTTTCTAACAGCCTCTGCAGCTGGAGAGAGTTCTTGATAAGCCTCCTTTGGGTGTGTGGCACTCATTTGTGATCTCTGTGTTTTGGGAAGGATATAACAGCCGGTGTGCCACAGTTCATCTTGGTGAAAGATACATTGGGTAGGTTTGCGGCCACCCTCCTCTTCCCTGGTCAGCTTCTACAGGACCCTGGGTCTCATGAGGAAAACCACTTGGTGGTCTAACAAGAAGAGGTTGTTGTCTGAAACAGGATATAGTTTACTGCAATGATAGCAATGTAACCTGTACAGAATTGCTATGATAGACATTATTTCTGGAACTATGAAGCAGGGCCTCGACATAAGGCCCAAGCCCATTTGACATATTGGGTAGTGCTTAGTTCTTTGCTCACTTTGAACCCTTTCAGAGTTTTCATACACTTTTATGACAAATGGCTGGTAGACGATTTATTGGGAAGGGCTGTGCAGCACAAATTCAAGGGAATAATACAAGGGTTATAAGGGTTACCAGAACATTGGGGTGCTCTCTCATACCAGAAGTGGTTTAACCTGAGAGTCACCATGCCTCAGCCAAGGGGAAAGAGGTTGAGAAGGAGGATCCTTCATAGGGTCAGTTAGCATAGTTGGCTAGAGATAGTAGGAACTACAGATGCTGGAGAATCTGAGATAACAAGGTGTAGAGCTGGATGAACACAGCAGGCCAAGCAGCATCAGAGGAACAGGAAGGCTGACGTTTCGGGCCTAGACCCTTCTTCAGAA
>NW_025967478.1:21562-25000 GCF_021869965.1 Rhincodon typus
AGACCCTTCTTCAGAAAATGAAGAAGGGTCTAGGCCCGAAACGTCAGCTTTCCTGCTCCTCTGATGCTGCTTGGCCTGCTGTGTTCATCCAGCTCTACACCTTGTTAGCTTAGTTGGCTAGATGGCTGGTTTGCAACACAAAGTGATATCCATAGCATGGGTTCAATTCCTGCACCGATGGTCCTCCCTTCTCAACCTCTCCCCTTGCCTGAGGTATGGTGACCCTTAGGTTAATCCATCACCACTCTCTTTACCCCCCACACCCTCCTCCCTTTCTCTCTCTAATGAGAGCAGCCTGAGGGTCTGGTAAGACTACAGTGACGTTATTTTTATAGGGGTTACATCATAAGGACAACTTGTGTAGTAGGTGCAGTCCACAATCAGGTGAAGGAACTTCAATAAGTTTTATTGAACAGAACTACAGATGAGGGATGATGAAAGCCAGCTTGTCCAAGACCCTATTCTCTGGTCCAATTGAGATGTTTGTGACTTAAAATTTTTTACAGGATAGATAGGGATAAACTAGAGCATTTTCCTATGGTGGAAGAGAGGGGGAAAACTTCTTTTCTCTTTCTTCAATAATTAAAATATTCTCTCAACTTCAGAAAATGTAAAAGTCAAAAGCCAAAACAAGCAGGCAGTTTGTTCACTGATTTGTTTTCTGCACATGTAGGCTTACACACATGCAAGCACGTGCATACTTTCACATAGACACTCACTATGTACAAGCACACCCACACAGAATTAAGCCCACTGTGTGATCAGACAGCACACACTAAATTCACACTGAGGCTTTCAAGAGGCAATTTTAATGATCAACAACAGCTCATTTACATAGCACCTCCAAGATAGTACAAGGTCCCAAAGCACTTCACAGGATTTAGCACCAAGACACATAGAAAATATTCACACAGTCAATTAAATTAACGTTGGAAGAGGTAGGTTTTAAGCAGTTTAAAAGTGATAAGCTGTTAAAGGTGGAATGTAAGGTAGTGCAATTGGGAGGTTTATGAAAGGTATTTCAGAATTTAAAGCTTTTGGCAGCTGCAGGCCTGGTCTGGAGTGATTTAAACTGAGGATGCTCAAGAAGCTAGAATTGGAGAAGCAGCGGTAACGAGAAGGGCTGCAGGGCTTGAGATTACAGATACAGGGTGGGACGTGGCCACAGGTGGATTTGAAAACGAGAATGGGAAATTCAAACCTATATAAACGCATCGACTTTGCTTAGCCAACATAGTTCAGCAACTGAGCACAGGAGAACAGGCTGAGGGGGGAACAGAACACTAAATTCGAATGAACACAATACAGCTTTGAATGACTTCAAGTTTACACAGAGTAGAATGTGGGTGTGGGGCTAGGAATGCTTTAGAATAGTCAAGTTCAGAGGCGTTGATGAAGGTTTCCATTGCCAATGAGCTGAGCCAGAAGTAAAGTTGGGAAATATTAAGAAAGTGGAAATCTATGATCTCAGCTATTACTGGGCAATGTAGACTCATGTCAATGGCATTAGAGGGGCAAACAGGCAGGTTCAGTCAACTGGGAAAGTGATAGGGTTGTGGCTAGGAAATAAGAATTTGTGTTGGGAACTGAAGCCAACCAATTGCTGTGGTTCTCTGCCTTGCAACTATGACAGGCAGGGGAGTTGTGGGGTGGTGGTGGTGGTGAGAGAGAGAGGAAGAGAATGGGATGTGAGCAGTTGGCTTAAAGTAGGGTTTTGTGTTGTTAGCATTCATATGAAAAATAATGCTATGTATTTTAATGATGTCACTGCAGGGCAGCTTGCAGTTGAGAAATAGGAGGGAGGCCAGGAATGGATCTTCACTCGGGCACCAGAGGAGGTAATAGCACCAAGGCAGGAAGATAAACCACTCAAAGTAATTTCCTGGTTAATTCTGGACAGACAAGAATGAAATGCTGATCCAGCCAGAGGAGGACAGTAGGAGGAAGATGGTGTGACCAACGATGTCAAAGGAAATATGAGGAAGGACAGTTTACCTTTGTCACAGTCATTCAGGGTGTAATTTGTGACTTTAATACGAGCTGGTTCAACACAATAGCAGTGGTGGAAATCTGCTTGGTGGGGTTTCTGGAAAAGAAGGACAAGAATTTGGGAAGTGACAACTTCTCCATAGACTTTGGAAAGAACATTGGCAATAGGATGGGAGTTTGTCAAGACAACATAGTCAAGGGGGTTTCTTAGAAGATGTGTGAGCACAGATTTTAATGAGAGAGGGACTCTCCCTGAGGAAAGAGAAACATGTAATATCATCAGCTAACAGTGAAGCCAGGAGGGTCAGTATTTTAGTGAGAAAAGAGTCAAGAGAGCAGGAGGTCTGTCTCATGAAGATGGGGAGATCGAAGAGGATATGAGAGGAGATGGAGACAACCTAGAGAAGATATGAGGTTGCAAACAGTACAAAAAAAACTCATAGGATAAATACGTTATTTTGAAATATGCATGATTTGTATACTTAAGATTTTGTAAAAATGGGGAAATCAAAAATTTTCAGATGAAAAATTTAAACTGTGCAGAATTTATAAGGAATAAACTAGCTCACCACCCCCAGAAGGAAAGAAAGTTGGCAGCTAGCAAGCCAGGAAAATCAGGAGTCCGTCCCATAACAATAATGTGCTGCAAGAAGCCTCCATTATGGAAAGTGGGACTTCTGCCCTTCTCCCATTGGAGAGGGCTTCCCAGGCTCCGGAGCTGCCGGTCACTCTGACTAGCCAACAACTCCCGCAGTGCTAGATCTTGGGAATGAGCTGAATACAAGCTTTTAACAAGCTCCATTGACCCCTAATTAATGATTTATTTGTAATTTTGTTTTTAAACATGCAGTGGGCAGGCTGCCTAGTTCAGTTATCTGTATTATGAGGGGTAAGCTTGAAGGGGGTTAGTAAGAAGGTGGCACAGTGGGCACCTTTTTTCATTCTCCTCCCCCCATGAAAACACACCCTGCAGCACCTCCCAATGTTCGGATTTTGCAAATATAGGAAGAAGAGTTTGAATGCATTACAAAAATGTTGACACAGGAATTTATGATGTTAAAAATGGTGACACAGATATGTGACAAAAAGAGTATCAGCAGCAATTAAGTTTTTTAGACAGGAAATGCATGCAGATGAACGATATTTAAGAGTTAACAAGTCCACTTCCTGTGCAGTACGACATTTATGTTGATAGGATTAGAACAAAAGTAAAGGGAGGAGGCATGCATGGTGCATAAGTGTGGACTACTTGAATGAATGACCTATTTCTGTCAATTCTAGATACTGGTAATTTTATCTGTTGTTCCGAAGGAGTCAAAGCCATGTCCGGTCTTCAGTTTAAAAAGGGCAGGGTGTAATTGGACCAACACATACAGAAATAACTCAGTTACCAATCTAACACTCTTTATTCTGTCTATACTTTGTCTCCTATTTGACAGTGTTAGTAAT
>NW_025967479.1:0-20666 GCF_021869965.1 Rhincodon typus
TATTTGGAACAGAACTGGCTCAAAAGGTAGAAGGTGGTTGTGGTAGGTTGCTTTTCAGACTGGAGGCCTGTGACCAGCAGTGTACTACAAGGATGAATGCTGAGTCCACTGCTTTTTATCATTTATAAAAATGATTTGGATGTGAATGTAGGAGGTAAGGTTAATAAGTTTGCAGATGACATCAAAATTGGAGGTATAGTGGACAGCAAAGAAGCTTACCTCAGAATACAATGGGATCTTGACCAGATGGGCCAATGGGCCAAGAAGTGGCAGATGGAGTTTAATTTAGATAAATGTGAGGTGCTGAATTTTGGAAAGACAATCAGGATAGGACTTATGCTCTCAATGGTAAAGTCCTGGGGAGTGTTGCTGAACAAAGAGACCTTGGAGTGCAGGTTCATTGTTCCTTGAAAGTGGAGTTGCAGGTAGCTAGGATAGTGAAGAAAGCATTTGGTATGCTTGCCTGTACTGGTCAGTGAATCGAGTATAGGAGTTGGTAAGTCTTGTTGCAGCTGTACAGGACATTGGCCCAGCCACTTTTAGAGTATTGCGTGCAATTCTGGTCTCCCTGCTGTAGGAAGGACGTTGTGAAACTTGAAAGGGTTCAGAAAAGATTTACAAGAGCCCTGGATCTTGCCAGGATTGGAGGGTTTGAGCTGTAGGGAGAGGCTGAATAGGCTGGGGCTATTTTCCCTAGAGTGGCAGAGGCTGAGGGGTAACCTTATAGAGGTTTAAAATCATGATGGGCATGGGTAGGGTAAATAGACAAGGTCTTCTCCCCTAAGTGGGGGAGTCCAAAACTAGAGGGCATAGAGAGGGAGAAGATATAAAAGGGACCGAAGGGGCAACTTTTACATGCAGAGAGTGGTGCATGTATGGAACAGCTGCCAGAGGAAGTGTTGAAGGTTGTACAATTACAACATTTAAAAGGCATCTGGATGGGTACATGAATAGGAAGGGTTTACAGGGATATGGGCCAAATGCTAGCAAATGGGACTAGATTTGTATAGGATATCTGGTTGGCATGGACGAGTTGGGCAGAAGGGTCTGTTTCCGTGCTGTATATCTCTAGGACTCTGAATCAATGCTACATCAGAAATTTGATGCATGGGAGAAAGAATGAGATGCTGCATTTCATTACTCCTGTACCTAGTGAAAGGCATCAACTAGGTGAGAAGACAATCCCTCTGAAAAAGGTGGAAGAAATATAAACCTGTATAGGAAAGATAAAGCACCCCAAATCTTTACAGTTTATACAAATGGCTTAGACTAAGTAACCAATGGCATTTTTTTTTTTAAAAATCAATCTGCTCAGAAATGTTATTAAATACCATTGGAGAAGGTGGGAATTGAACCCAGACCTCATGGCTCAGAGGTGGGAACACAACCACTGCATCACAAGAGCCCTTAAGGAACTGATGATATGATTGCAAAATTGGCTGATGTAAATATAGCTAGAAAAATAAGTTGTAAAGATGATTTAAGGCAGCTACAAATAGATAGAGATAGGTTGTAAGTGGGTAAAGATCTGTAAATTAACTAAAATGGGGATGAAATTGTCCATTTTGCCAACTAGTATCAGAGTTTCTGATCTAAATTTGTGGTCTCCAAAATGTAGATTACAATTCACTGGTTGATTGTAGAGTCTGACAGTCGATCTCACTGCCTGCCCACATTCCCTAGCTGAGATGCCCACATTGCTAGCCGGGTCAGCATGGATTGCCCATTCTTAACTGACCAGAGGGCAGTTAAAAGTCAACCAGGTTGCGGTGGGTCTGGAGTCACACCCAGGCCAAGCCAGATAAGGACGGTAGATTTCATTTCCAAAAGGAAATTAGTGAACCAGATCAGTTTTTCAACAAATGATGGCTTCATGGTCACCATTAGTTTTTAATTCCAGATTTATTCAGTCAAGTTAAATTCCACCAGCTGCCATGGTGAGATGTGAACCTATGCTTCCAGAATATAGCCTAGGCCAATAACATAACTCCTGCCCTGCTGTCTTCCCATACCATTTTTAAAGGAGTCTGAGCAATACACTTAGAAAAGCATGATTAAAACAAATCAATGATGAAAAGGAAATCCTGGTCAACAATTATTTTAAATAATATTTTTCCAAGGATTGAACTGGTATGGTCAATAAAGGGGAACCAGAAGATATACTACACTTGTGCTTCTAAATGATAATCTTATAAAGGTGCCACACAACAGGTTAATACAAAAAGTTTCTCAGAGTTGGGAGTGATATTTAGAATGGACAGGAAACAGAGTTGAGATAAACAACCACGCGTCTTAAGGGATCACTAGGCTGTGGAGCCATTGATCTCACCTCTCCTTCTCAAATGACACAGACAAAACAAATTTCAAAAATGGCTATTTTCAATTTCAAATTACATGAACTGTACATCAAACAGTTCTTGTGCATGAAATGAGAAGAAAAAGTCAAAATAAAGTTCCTAAGAGGCCAGATTTGGCCAACAGACTAATGTTAACCATTAATATGTTACAATTCATAGTACAACTAATGTCAATAAAACTGCTTGCAAAACACAGACTTCCTGGTGAGTAACATATCCTTCCTATAACACTGCCTAATAGGACAACATTAGTCACACTTTTACCTGCCTATTCATTTTTCCTTGTACACTGAAAAGTTGGCCTCCAGAATAGGTAGAGCTGTTACTCACTTTCTTATACTTTCCCAGCTATATATTTTGAGACACACCACAGTTTTCCATCATTCCATGGCTACTAAAATACAGGATCCTCTTTTTCCTTTTCCTATAAGAGTTAATTTCTTCAGGGAGAATTTTAAAGAATGCAGAATTCTCATTAGTGAAATACTTTGAGACATGAGCTGCTGTGTCCTTCCTCTGCAATTCAACTTTTGTTGGATCCTGTAACAGCAACAGGGATTGGTAGGAAAGACATCAGTGGAAATTGCAGCCAAACTCTCCAATCTCAAACTCTATTCCATAACCTCAGGATACAGTCACAAGGGGAGAAAAGAAATTCATGGCCATGGCAACCTAAAAGCACCAACTTCACCGTGCAGTAAATTCAAATTGTCCAAGTACCTGCCCCTTTCCCTTTGAATGGGTCTTACCTCAAATGTTATCCTATACCATTACAATTGGATACCCTTGACTCTTCAATCTAAACATACCTAATTGCCCCTACATATCACAGCCCTCAGCTGCTTACAGTAAATGGAAAAGCCCTGGGGAAAATTGATGCACAGAGAGATCTGGGTGTTCAGGTCCATTGTACCCTGAAGGTGGCAACGCAGGTAGATACAGTGGTCAAGGCGGCATACGGCATGCTTTCATTCATCAGACAGGGTATTGAGTACAAGAGTTGACAGGTCATGTTACAGTTGTATAGGACTTTGATTCAACCACATTTGGAATACTGCATACAGTTCTGGTCGCCACATTACCAAAAGGACATGGATGCTTTGGAGAGGGTGCAGAGGAGGTTCACCAGGATGTTGCCTGGTATGGAGGGTGCTAGCTATGAAGAGAGGTTGAGTAGATTAGGATTATTTACATTAGAAAGATGGAGATTGAGGGAGCACCTGATTGAGGTCTACAAAGTCATGAGAGGGAGAGACAGGGTGGATAGCAAGAAACTTTTTCCCCCAGAGTGGGGGACTCAATTACTAAGGGTCACGATTTCAAGGTGAGAGGGGAGAAGTTTAAGGGAGATATGCGTGGAAAGTTCTTTACGCAGAGGGTGGTGGGTGCTTGGAACGCGTTGCCAGTGGAGGTGGTAGAGGCAGGCACAATGTCGTCATTTAAGACGTATCTAGACAGATACATGAATGGGCAGGGAGCAGAGGGATACAGATCCTCGGAAAATAGGCGACCAGTTTAGATAGAGTATCTGGATCGGCGCAGGCTTGGAGGGCCAAAGGGCCTGTTCCTGTGCTGTAATTTTCTTTTCTTTGTTCTTGCTTTTCACAGCTCCTATCCCACAGTGTTTTCTTTCCCATGTGCCTAAATGCTTGTGATAGACACCCAAATGTGCTTCAAACTATAATTTTCTCTCCTCGACAGGTAGTTCATAGAATCAGGAGAAGCTAAAGTACAAAAGAGGCCCTTCAATCCATCAAGTGTGCTCCACTAAAAATATATTACTGCCCACTCTAGTCCCACAGCCTTGAAAGGTTATGATACCAAGTGTGCATCCAAATACTTTTTAAAAGGCTCTGACGTTTCCTGCCTCAACTTCCCTTCCTTTCACTTGAAAGGCATGCTCCCCTTGTTGTTCACCCTTCAACTAAGGAAACATTTGCTTTCTATCCACCCTGTCCATGCCCATCATCATCTTATATACCTCTATTAGGTTCCCATGCCCACCCCACAACCTTTTCTGCTCCAAAGAAAACAATTTGGAGCGTACCCAGCCTCTCCTTATAAATGAAATGCTCCAGCCCAGGCAACGTCTTGGTGGATCTCCTTTGCACCCCCTCCAGTATAATCACATCTATCCTATGGTGTGGTGACAGGCCTGTACACAGTACTCCAGCTGTGCCCTAAACAAAGTTCTGTACAGCAAAAACATAACCTCACTGCTCTAATAATCTATACCATGTCTGATAAAGGCAAGCGTCCTGTCGGACTTAACTACCCTATTAATCTTCCCTGCCATCTTCAGGGATCTGGGCTTCCTTGTGTCTTGCCATTGAGTACTCCCTTGTCTTGCTCCCTCTTCCAAAGTGCATCACCTCACACAGATCTGTCATTTAGACATATACCCAGTCCTGATGAAGTGAGACCTGAGTGATATCAGTTTATCAGCAATGGCATTTTAACACTAATTACAAGCCTTCAAAACAAGGGACATTTTAAGCTCTGGCAGTGCTGCAGAGAGAATTGGGGAGTGGGGAGGGGGGAGGTGGTGAAGCGGGGTGCCTGGTAGTACTGAGGACTTGCAGCAGTGTCAACAAATGACTAATACAAACTTAACGGACTTCATCTTTGATCAGGTGTACAAAGTTAGGAAAAAGGTCAGAAATGGGGTTAAAAAGGTCAAACTTAGCTAAGGAGGAATATGTCTTGATGAGCAAGCTCTGGGACATGGCCATATTTCTGAGAGGGGGGCACAAGAAATTAGAAGGGCTCAGCAGCATAAACATCCAGCATGGTGAGAGAAATGTGCAACCTAAATTCTGTCTTAGGTTAGACATGATCCAGGGATTTTGGAAAGGGAGGAAAAAACAATTTATTCGCCTGTAACTTTTAAAAATATGGAAACTTTATGTGCAAGTTGAACTTATCCAATAATATGTCATTACTAAATAAAAAGTATGAGTACAATCTTGTACTCCAAGAGAGTGATCTAGACAGTACAATAGTGACACAACAGCACCGGAGAAGTTCCACGAGCAATGCACTGTCGCATTCTCCAGATCCAACAGGAGGACCGTTGAACAAATGCTAGTGTCTTTCTTGAAGCCAGCTCTATTACACATGTAGCATAACATTAAACTCATTTCAGTTCAGGTGAGTGCAATGAACAGAAGCAAGAGACTTCATTCTCAAAATTTTTAGCGAGCCAAACTCAGCATTAAATTTTTCCCTATGGCATATTAACAATTTCACAGGAGCCAAGCATGAAGCAAACAGCTATAAAACATTGTGAATAAAGACATTTGGTTTGGAGATTACACAGTGTGGAGCTGGAGGAACACAGCAGGCCAGGCAGCAGCAGAGGAGCAGGAAAGCTGACATTTTGGGTCAGGACCTTTCTTCAGAAATCTGAGTGAGTTATAACCCCACTGCGAAGCCCCAGCATCAGTAGTTCTTACTATCTCTGAGTGAGTTATAACCCCACCGTGAAGCCATTTCTGAAGAAGGGTCCCGACCCAAAGCGTCAGCTTTCCTGCTCCTTTGATGCTGCCTGGCCTGTTGTGTTCCTCCAGCTCCACATTATGTAATCTCCAAACCAAATGTCTCCAGCATGGGCAGTTCTTACCATCTCTGGTTTGGAGATGTAATGATCATTACATCACAAAAATGTTAAAGGAAGAACCAGAAGAGGTAATGAAGTATTTTTGGAAGGCCCAAGCTCTGCCCAAGACCACAAGAATTTAGAGAGTTGTGAATACAGCCCAGTCCATCACATAAACCAGCCTTCCTTCCAATGACTCTGCCAACACTTCCCACTGCCTCAGGAAGGCAGCCAACATAATCAAAGACCCTACCCAAAAGTTTGAAAACATGTACCAACAGATTCAAGAACAGCTTCTTCCTCACTGTTATCAGACTTATGAACGAACCTCTCATATATTAGAGTTAATCTTTCTCTGCACCTTCTCTGTTGTGTCTGTTCCATTACCCTGACAGACTTATGCAAGGCCTGCTTTGCCTGGATAGCATGTGAAACAATGCTTTTCACTGTATCCTGGTACATGCGACAATAATTAATCAAATCAAATAAAAATCTCAACTAAGAATTTACATACACTACTTTTTACTAAGGCACTGAGACAAAAGGTCTAGTATTGCAGATATTAGAATTCTGGAAGAAAGAAAAACACTAGAAATACTCAGCAGGTATGGTAGCATTTGCGGAGCAAGTAGTACAGTTAAGGTTTCAGGATAGAAAATATAAAAATAGAAGTTGCTGGAAAAGCTCAGCAGGTCTGGCAGCATCTGTGAAGAAAAAAAGCAGTTAACATTCCGGGTCCGGTGACCCTTCCTCAGAACTGTTTTCAGCTTGGTCACTGGTGAATATTTCTAACATGTCTGCTTTCATTACTGATGACACTGATTTGGTTGAAAAAGGTCAGAATAATTTATAGTTGCTTATGAAGCAGGATACAAAAACTCTAACGCTAAATTTAGCATTAGTCAGATGATCCTACTTCCTCCCTCAGTAAAACCAGTATCCGAGGTTAGCCCTGTTGCAAAGAGCCACTGCTGCAGGATCCTAGCTGAGTTGGATGGTATGAAGAGAAAGACAGGAAGTTTCAAAGCAAGCAAACAGGTACAAGACAAAATGCTTATTTTCATGAAGCAAATGCCAAATATTTTTCTAATGGTCACTAAGCAACAAAAGGTGCCCCAGACTGTGAACTGGGTAAGGAAGAATAAAAGAGGAAGTCAGTTTCAATTATTCTTTCTACTGGGTCTCATTCAGAAAAGGATGCAAACTGGTTGCGGTTGCTGCATTTTCTACATTACAACACGTGACTAAATTTCAAAATCACTAACTATAAAGTACTTTGGGACACTGTTGGCAGAAGTTGCAATCTGAATGCCAGTTCTCCTTTCAGGTTACTTTTAGAGCACACACTTAGATATACACTTCTAACAACAGTTCGTCATTTAAATGACTTAGTCAATTATTCTTCACATTTTCAAAAATTCTGCACATTTATTTCCCCGCTCATTGAAAAGCCCAGCATTTTTGGAAGTAGTTTGCTCTGAGATTGGATTGTACACAATTTGTTTGTGAGCAATAATTAATCATCTTCATATCCAGAAAAAAAGTCGTCAATTTTGAGGGTATTTTTTGAAGAAAGATAGAGACAAAGCGATCTGATATCCAAGAATGGGGAGTAGCACTAGATTTGAGCTCAATGTACAAGTAGTATTGCACCTAAAGACTTTGCTATCAAAATGAAAGTCTCAAAAGTCTTTGTAATTCATGATAACTTTGCTCGTGAAAATTCCAAATACAACCAATACAGCAAAAAAGAAGTTATTGTGTCTGTCGGGAAATTGAAAGAAAATTACAATTATGTAAAAAATAACTCCATTCTTACTACAGGCAAAAGGAAACAATGGAATTTGTTTTAAAATCATTATGCTCTCAATGCATTTCCGACCTCACTACAACCATCCCACCTATTATTTCTAAGCAAATCCTGTTATAATCTTATCCGCCCCCAAACCACAAGCTGATGCTGTCTAAATGCACTATTAGATCTCAGCATCAGGTCACAGAGCAGTGATGTGGGAGTAGTGGTTTTCTGTACAATAATTCCAGCTGACATGAACATGCAATACATTCTTCAACTTCATATATCAAGCTTCGCAAGCCTGTCCAATTGAAACTGCTCATTTCTACAACTGCTAAATCAACACAATTTAATCAGGGTGATTCAGTAACAAACAAAAAAGATGCACACAAAGTTAGCATAATGTTTTTTTTTCCTGTCCATTTCACGAGAACATTAACGACAGCAAAAGGTTATTGCAGGCTAATAGTTTTTAAAAAAAACTTTCGCAAAGTTTGTTCATTTTTGATCAACTTGATCTTGAAAACTCTTACCAATTCAATGCAAGAGGTTTTGAGTACAGGAGCAGGGATGTGTTGTTGCAGTTTACAGGGCCTTGGTGAGATCACAGCTGGAATACTGGAATCCTTTTCTGAAGAAGGATGCTCTTGCTTGAGGGAATGCAGTGAAGGTTTATCAGGCTAATTCTGGGGATGGCGGATCTGACGTATGAGATGGAGTAGGTTGGGATTGTTTTCACTGGAGTTCAAATGACTGAGGGGGGAACCTCAGAGACTTAAAATTCTAACAGGACTGGACAGGAGAGATGCAGGGAGGATCTTCCATATGGCAGAGGTTGCCAGAACCAGGGGTCACAGTCTGAGAACCCGAGGTAGACGATTTAAGAACGGAAATGGGAAGACATTTCTTCACCCAAAGAGTGGGGAGCCTGTGGAATTCATCACCACAGGAAGTAGTTGATGCCAAAACATTGAATGTATTCAAGAGACAGCTAGATATAGCACTTCGGGCGAATGGGATCAAAGGTTATGGGGAGAAAGCAGGATTAGGCTATTGAGTTGGACAATTAGCCATGATCATGAATGACAGAGCAGGCTTGAAGGGCCGAATGGCCTCCTGCTCCTATCTTCTATGTTACCTTAGAAGTGATAGTTAGGTACTGCTTGGGTTTTCTCTATTCTTTCATGGATCACGAGAATCAGCGGCAAGGCCAGCATTTTTGGCACATTCCTAATTGCCCCCAAACTGATTGATTCTTTAGGCCATTGCAGAACTGTGGATTTTAACTCATTTAGGGCAGACAGGGTAAAGATGGCAAATTTTCTTCCTTAAACATTATTAGATAATCAGATTGTCATACTGTAGAATTGTTAAAAAAAAGTGTTGCGCACTTTTTGCAAGCTGAGTTTACAGGTAACTCTACCCTTTTCGTTGGAGTTCCAAGCCACATTCACTTAGACTGATGTAGATGAGGGAATTGGAAGTGTCAAGGAGGTAAAGAGAAAGGGGTAAAACTTGCTGTCACATTCCAATCAATGCCATCACTGAGAAAGAATATACAACCTTACTAGGTTCAAAGCAGGAATAGGCCACTCAGTCCTTCAAGCCTACTCCACCAGTGAGATTATAGATGATGGGATTACCCTGTTTACCACCAATAACCTTTCACCCCCTTGCTTAGCAAGAATTTAGCCACCACCTCTTAAACTACTTGGGGAGTCTGCTTCTACCAACTTTTGAGGAATGTTCCAAAGGCTCATGAGCCTCTTTGAAAAAAATTCTCATCATCTGTCTTAAATCTCTTATCTTTAAACATTAAGGCCCAGTTTTAGATTCTTTCACAAGAAAGATCCTTTTCTCACACACTCCATCAAGTTTAGCCTGTCTGATCTTTCCTCTTAAGACATCCCACCCATTCCACTATTAGTCTGTTAAATCTTATCTGTACTGCTTCCAACATATTTACATGATTCTTTAAATAAGGAGACCAGATAAGACCAGAGACCATATATATGCTCTCACCAATGCGGTGTGTAACTGAAGCACAACATTCCTGCTTTTGTATTCAGTTTCGCTCAAACAATAATATAGCCTTCCTAATTACTTGAACCTGCCTGCTAAGCTTTTGAAATTCATACATTGGGACACAGATCCCACCTCATCTCAGTGTCTGCAATCTTTCAGCATTTAGAATATATTCATTTTCATTCTTCCAGCCAAAAGAGATAATTCACATTGCTGACATTATATCCCATTTGGTAGATTTTTGTCCATTCGCTTAACCTATCTATGTCCCTCTTCTAGTCTCATGTCCTCTTTGGAGCTTTATTTCTTACCTATCCTTGTATAATCAACAAATGTAGCAACATATTCTGTCCCTTCACCCGAGTTATTTATATGGTTATGATGAGATGAGAAGGGGTGAATCAACTCCCTTTTCAACATCATCGATCAATGGCAACAAATATTTTTATTCTCTCTTCAGCATGCAGTTATTACACTTCAATCAAAATATAGTTCACTAGATTATTAAGGACTCAATTACCATGGCACACTTGAGGGAAAAACATAATTAACTTCCACAAATACAAGTTTAAAAGGAAGAGTGCATCTGGTACAGAGAAGAGAGACTATGCAATTTCAAAAGTCCCAAATCCTCAGGGTGCTAGATTTTAGATTACTGTTGTTTTATTATTGGTGAAGTCTGTAGTTATCAGAGTTTTCAATGAATGGTTAACCGACAAATACAGAAACAATTAAACCTATAAGTTACAATGATAACAAAAATACAAAACTAGAGGTTCTGTATGTGAAAATGCAGCTTTTATTTACTGGTGAACCTTCTATCACAGAGCGAATATGGAGTTATGGTACAAAACTGAGGCATATGTTTCATATTCTCTCTCTTCATCCTAATCTGAATTCAAAACCTGGTTTGGGACTAGTAACCACATTTGTTCCCTAAGCTGTGTCATACTTGCAAGTCTTAACCTTTCATTGCCAGTTCTATACTGTATGCCAGCATTTATACAAATATGGTCTCTAGGAGGTTGATGGGTGTTAATCAGAAATTTGCCTCCTGTATCATGTCAGGGCTTGCATCCTGAACCTCATACTTGTTTAATTTAATGTCAAACCAATTGGACAGATCGAGATTTGAAACTTGGCCCTGTTACAGTGATAGCCCAGTGGATAACTCTACCATAACTTCACTGGTATGCACTTGATGGTCTTCCCGTCAGCAATGTCTGCTGTTGGTTATTTGCCCTAATCTTTCTCCTTTCATTTGGAAGTGGGTATTCTTCTGGCATGTTACCCACTCCCTGGAACATCACAGGGTCAACATCGTGAGCTTTCCCCTACAGCTTGCTCTGCGGTGTCCAATGCTGCATGGTCGCTTAATCTGCTTGGCTAATTTTTCAGAAGAGATTAGGAAGGCATTCATCTCTTCTTCAAACTTGGGATTGAAATCAGCAAACTTGAATTCTTCAGTCTATAAGTTGGAGTTAGGTGAGATTCCCTCACCACAGTTATTTTCCTTCTTGCCATCGCTCTCTCTCCTCCAAACTCCTAACATTTTCTACTTCCTGCCTCCTTCCCTCCCATGTTTCCTACCCAACCTTCTCCCTCCCTTTTGCTTTTCCTGTCTTTTTCTCTCCTTATCACTATCTTTAGTTTACACCTGTAGATAATTTGTTAACCGTTTTGCAACTTCAGTTTCTCTCACTTTTGCACAGAAACTCACCCATGCCTATCTACCCATTTCAAGCTTTCCAAGGACAAGGCTTTTCGTTTCTCTAACATTATTTCATCCTGCTGTACAAAAGCATTAAAATAAGATGCAGAAACCCTTCTAACATTTTAGTCGTATTTAGGTGTGCACTTGCATGGCTATGGGTAAAGTGCTGGAAAATGGGATTCAAATAGTTAGGTGCTCGTTTCTGACTGGTACAGATTTAACGGCTAGAAGGGCCTTTTTCTGTGCCGTAGACCTCTATGACAAACACAGGTTAAAATGGGACTGTGCATAAGTATGTAGAAGATGAATAAGGCCTATGCAGTTTTAAATTTCTTCAGGGTCCCGGAGATGTTAGATTTTCACCTGAGACAAGTGGTTTAATTGTTGATACATATCTGCAGCAGCAGCAAGGTCTGTTGATGCCTCAGAATTCTCGGTGAATACTTATTTTCTTCTTCATCAAGTGTTGTGTTTCTGTCAGCTTGTTAGAAGCAAGACAATGAGGGGCTTCCAGCTCTTGTTCCAACTTCATTTTTCCTCATGCTCTGCTGTTCAAAAACATCTACAGAATATGATTCATTTGCACTATTCCAAGTTGAGCTCCGTTGTCTTTCACAGCTATACATCTGTAGGCAACCTTTGACATCCATTATGTGCACAGAAATGTGAATTAAAACTGAAGACGCAACATTCTTCATACTGATTCAGTTGCCTAGTTTTAGTGCGCTTAGCTAAAATGACAATTTTATCACAAATTGTTCAACACTGGTGTCCTGGAAATGCCTCATTCTGTGGTACAGTGATCACGGCAGCCATTTAGATCAATTTTTTTTTTGAAAAAAATCATTTGAGACTATGAAAGGTCTCAGGTACTACAAACAAATGATTGAAGTCAAAGTTTGATAGGCTAGATGCATCTCTGTCCAGAATATAAATTTTAAAAAGTGAAAAGCATTGATTAGTGTACCACATCACTCATTACATCTTATAAAACAGAACATGATCTATTTTCTTTCTCCTGTTAGCTAGACAATCTTCTGACCATGCCAATGTTACATCACAAGCTTTTATTTTCCATACTAACAGCTGATATGGCACATTACCGAATGCCTACTGGAAATCCACAATTTCTCCTTCCACAGCATGTTATGTCTTAAACCAAACTTTAACAAATTGATTATTCATAATGCCCCTTTCACAAAACCACATCAGACTCTATTTCACTGACATTTTTTTTTTTTTTTTTAAAAAGTGCCCTGCTGTAATGACTTTAACATTACCTTAGTCTGTAGTTTCCTGTTTTCTTTCCCTCAGTTAACATCTGCTATGTTCTATTCTAATGGAATCTGCCCTGAATCTAAGGAATTTTGGAAAACTAAAAGCATTTTTTTTAAAAATTCATCCAAGGGATGTTGAAGATGGTGGCTAGGTCAGCATCAAGTTTGACTCCACCATGGCAGTCGGTGAAATTTGAACTGAAATCTGAACTTAAAAGCTTAGTCTAACAGTGACTAAGTAACTATCGCCAATTGTCATAGAAAAGAATCTGGTTCACTAATGACTGTTGCAAGTCCTTAACTTACCTGGAGAAGTAGTTGATGAGTTGTGTTCTTGAAGCACTGCAGTCCAAGGGAAGGTACACCCTCAGTGCCATTACAAGAGGAGTTCCAGGATTGTGACCCACCAGTGAAGAAGTGGCGATATACGGCATTTGGGTTGGAGAGTAAATCATAGGTAAAAGGTGTTCACATGCATTTTCTGTCTGAGACTTTCTAGGTGCTAGAGATAGTTGGTTTGGAAGTTGCAATCAATGCAGCCAGTGAGTTGCTGCAGTGCATCTTGGAAACAGCACATGTTGCTGCTACTTTGTGTCTGTTCTAAAGGAAGTGAAGACTGAAGATGCTAATTGGGGTGCAAGTCAAGCTTCTTGCATGCCTCACCTGTTCAGTTAAGGCAGTGGGTATCCTTGTTCATAGGTTCTGATGTCAGTGTTGAGGACCCCACAGCTCAACCCTTCCACACTGTATCAGTGTGGGGCCTGGCAGCTGTAACAGAAGTTGAAATAGGAGGGGAGTTACCAAAGAATTCCTAGCCACTCACTGCTCTACCTTTGTGGTAGCAACCATGCTGGCAGGAGAGGACATATCCAAATGATGGTGATGGCAGTGTCTGGGAAATAGTCACACTTTTAATCCTACCTTACAGAATGTCAGGCTGTTGTTTCATTCTGCTGTGGAACACCTCTCCCAATTTTGGTACAAGTCCCCATAAGTATTATTTTTACTAGGGCTGTTTGTCATAGTTCCTTCTGATACCTAGGTCGAAGCCAGGTGATCTACCTAGTTTCCCACCTTTTAGGTTCTGCGGGGGTCTTGATACAACAGAATACTTTCCATTTCAGAGGCAAGTTAGATTAAAAAACAATGGGTTCACAGGCATGTCAGACCAGGTAAGGACAACATATTTCCTTTCTTAAAATTCATTAGCAATCAACAGTAGTTACTTAGTCACTGTTAAACTAAGCTTTTAATTTCAGATTTTATTGAATTCAAAATTTCACTAAATGCCACAGTAGATTTCAAACTCACTGCCCCTAGATCATTAGCCTAGGTCTATGGATTACTAGCCCAGTGACATTACCATTACAAAATCTCCCCTTAGCAACTGGCTCACCACCCACTTGTTTTTATATCCTAAGTCAGTCCATTAGGACCAGGGGTCTTGTCAGCCCTGCAGCGCCAAAAATTTGCTTTCCTGTGATTGTAATTTTTAACAATTCCTTCTATTTCTGGATTTACGCTCGAGAAAGCACAAAGTAATGGAGATACTAAAAATTTTACAAAACCATTTTAAAATTCAGTTTATGCTTGGTATGTAGATATTGTCCCTTTCCTTACTGATGCTGCTTGATTTTCTGACTATTTCCAACACTTGCTGTCAGCTGAGGTCGGACAGCTTGATGACTGCAGCTTTCAACATGGTAGGTATAATCTTTGCATTGCAGGTTGAGAACAAATAGTCAACCTATGAACCCTAAATCTCCCAAATGAGACTGGCAAACATCCGGACAGAAAATAAAGCTCAAGCATTCAATAATTGAAATTAGAGTCTCTTGTTGACCCTTTACAATTTAACTTCTGACGCAGTTGCCAGACCACCCACTGGTGTAATGTGATAGCTTCTACAGATTCAGACAGCAGCAAATAGGAATATTTTCATACAATTGGTTATCAACACATTGGAGACGTATACATGCACTTCAGCTTACAACAAAAAAAATACACAGACAGTTTGGACTTGGATAAACCTCAACATTTGCTGACAATACAAAGACAGAATTGCAGATGGTTTAAAGCAATGTACCAAGCTAACAAGTGGAAAATGTAATTTATTTGAATCTGAAGAAATATAGGGCAAAGAAATAGGAGCATGTACTCAAGTGGAAAGGCATCAAAAGGTGTGGAGAACGATGGAACTCACTCAGAGAAAATGGGTATAATAAACCAAGCTACCTAACAGATCTGGATGCTAGCAATATGTTAGAATATACAGAAGTATTTAAGTGATGATAGATTTAATACAAAACTTTGAGTAGAGGATCAACATTTTATATTACCTTTATTAAGGGAAGCGTACTTAGAAGGGAGTTGCTGGAATTTAGGAATCTTTTGCCACAGAGGAAGGTTGAAGCAAAGACCATTGCAACATTTAATAGAAAGCAGGGTAAAATATTGAAGTTGGTAAGATATAGGGCTACAGGGAAATGACAATTGATGGGATAAGTTTTGGATTGCAAAAAAACAAATCAGCATTGAAATAAGGCAAATGGCCTTAGTTTCTTTAAAATATTTTGCCTCATTATTAAACTAAATGGAATATCAGTTCACGACTCTTATTGTTCACAATACCAATAACAAGCTATACAGTATAATCTGAATATCAAGTATCTATTAACTCAGCACATCAGCCACTTGTACATGGCATGCAATGCCTTATCAGTGACACAATTTTTGCCCATATAATGTTCTCTCAGCCAAACTAAACATGGACTTTCTAAAGCCAAAGGTCACTATGACAAGTTTTCCTGGAAGAAAAACCATGAAAAACTCAGGTCTGGCAGCATCTGTAGAAAGAGAAACAATTAAATGTTTCAAGTCCCAGTGATCCTTCATCAGTATAGAATTTACTAGGTCTTGCTGGCCACCCATCATGGTCACAACAATTTAGTTTAGTGCTTTTGCCAGTGGTGCGGAATTGGGGACCAGCCAAATAAGCACAGTACTAACCAAAATGAAAAACAAGTAGCATTTGCTCATACATCTATAAAATGCAATTGCATATGCTGGCTCTTCGTTTGGGTTAAGCCCTTTTGCTGGCGTTTCTCTATGAGCACCATTAAATCCACTACACAATTAACTAGATTGTATCATTTCAGTCTGAGGGTCATGTATCATTTGCTTTTCATATAGATCCTCTTATGACATGGAGACAAACAGTCAAACCAAATCAGCCTACTTCTATGTACAACAGAGTAAAATTAAAACCTTCAACAATCCTCAGAATTGACCCCAATGGTTCCTTTTTGAAACCAGACTTTGAATAACCAATCCCAAACTTTGCTAATAATTAATTCTAGTGTCTTAAATAAAAGACTTAACAATTTATTAACAAGCAGAGCAAAATTAAATAAAGTAATCTAAACTGGTCTATGCTTTATACTCAAAAACCTGTTTTCAGCCCCATTTACACAAAAGACAAACACAGTTGAAGGGTAAATAAAGAAAATGACAAGTAATCTGGCCAGATTACTTAAATGGTTTTCACAATGCTTTATTCCACAGGCATAAATGATGGTTTCTTGGTTGATTTTCTGAAGATGCCATCATGGTCACCTTTATAGTTCACTCTGATAAAGGCTATAATAGTTAAAAAATTAATTTCCTATGCTCTGAGCTTCCAAGAGCTGCTCATGGGAGGTTAGGCGGAGAGCTTTGAAATCCTCATGCTGTAGTGTCAATAGCTAGATTTCTTTCCATATGAAAAACTCAAACGCTACGACCGACTGATCAAACATCTCCTCGACAAGATCCCAGTTACCATTCAACACCTGCCATCTGCTTGAACGCAGGTTTTCCAGACTTGCCGGAACCAGTTCCCAAGTACTGACCTCGTTAATTGCCAACTTCTGCTTTATGTTTAAATTGAATGCCCTTCTTCAGTGAAAGCATCTGTTGATCCTTTAGATCAGAAACCAACTTTGAGGCTTGACCTCACAAATAAACAAAGCTTGTTTGCTCGGTTTTCCATTTAACACAAACTAATCACTCAATCCAAAAGTCATCTTTAGTTCACAATTGATTTGTGAACTGAAGTTAACTAGTTGACAGATCAGAATTGACCACAGATAAAATTATGAAAAATCAGCAAGGACTCTAAAACCTCCATATTTGAGCAATTCTGTTGAAATGCACAATTTGATTGCAGCTCATGAACAGTAATGATTTATTCACAGGATGTAGAAAAAAAGTAAATTTGTTTCAATGATCTAAGGTTTTACAGTCTCAAAGTTGTCATGAAATTTGCTGCTTAGTTATTAGAAAATGCAATGAAATTCTGGAGTACTGCCTATAATTAGTTTTCAACTCATTCATATCTTCCTTTGCAGAAACTGTTTTCTGCTTCAACTCACTGCTTTGTCTTCCATCATTGAGCCAAAACTTCAAGATTTTCAACATATCAATGAAGTCAGAAGTTTAAAAACAATACATTTAGACAAAGAATGAACATTAATATAGCACCTTAAAGCACATCCATGATTTAAAACCAGTTGATTAGTTTTGAAGTGCAGCCACTTAACTAGGCACACAATCATTAACAATCTAACTTTGAGAAAACACTTGTACAAAGATCACAATTAAATAAATCTATATTCGTTCCTGGCAACAGCAAGGACAGCATTAATGTTTAAGGTTTGACACTGACATTTTGTTGGTAATATTCTCAAGACAACTTTCTGGGGTACAATTCCATAGGTGATTAGATATCCTATCCAAATGATGGGCCTGTACCAGAAGCAATTATTTCTGGGTTGTTTGTAGGGACAAAAGAAACACCAGCAAGCCTGTACACAATCCACAGCACCAAGAAAAAAAAAAAATCAGCCAGAATTCAAATTTCTAATCAAGAGACAACGAAGCCAATTTAGACACCAAGTGTCACCCCAGGTGAGATCAGCTAGCTCTCTGCAGCATGGTGGCTCAGTGGTTGCACTACTGCCTCACAGCACCAGGGACCGGGTTCAATTCCAGCCTTGGGCGACTGTCAGTGTGGAGTTTGCACATTCTCCTCGCGTCTGCGTGGATTTCCTCTGGGTGCTCCAGTTTCCTCCCACAGTCCAAAAACATGCAAGTTGGGTGAATTGGCCATGCTAAATTGCCCATGGTTCAGGGATGTGTAGGTTAGGTGCATTAGCCAAGGGAAATGCAGGGTTACAGGGATAGGTAAGAGGTTTGGGTCTGGGTAGGATACTCTTCAGAGGATCGGTGTGGACTTGGGCCAAATAGCCTGTTTCCACACTGTGGGGATTCTATGAATTCAGGAATTGAATTTTTAGGGAACTAACAAAAAAAAATCTGTACTGAAGAACTTGTGACCTATTTATTTAACCAGAGTACTTTCACTAAATCAGATGTTGCTGAGGGAGATAGAAGGGGAAGAGACCAGCATGGACTAGTTGGAACGAATGGTCTGTCTCTGTGCTAGACATGACATGTAATTCAAAGATCTGTAGATGCTGTAGAACACAGTTCAAAAAAGGAATCAAGTACAAGTGATAGTGCTGACAACTATTTTCCTCTCCTGAAATTTTAAACTTTGAACTTCAACATGGTCGGCACTTTCCCTGAAACCAAATTACTTTTATGACTTGCCATTCTTAAAGCATGTTATGGAGAAGAATTGTAATGAACACCATTATTCTTTGTACCCTCCTGAATACCAGAATTGTTCAGATCATTGTGTAGCTTTTCACATAACTTTACAAAATTTAAATTTACTAGACACCAGTACATACATGTTCTCAGTGGGAATGGAGCAAATAAGTCAGGCATAATGAGCAAGGTAGTGTTTTGCAATGCAATTCTTAGATGATGAAACGGTAGTTTTCAAACACTGGCAGCTATAGTGAATTGTTTCAAATGTCACTGTACCAAGCTCTGGAGTACTCAAAACCATAAAAGGGCACTATTGCACAAACCAAAGTGCTTTGCTGAATTAACCTGTTTACCGACCCTAACAGCTGTAAAGAGGATGAAACGAGACAAAGTTGTGAACAGGGTATCAGATTGGCATTTGAAAATGGTGTTGAATTTAAAGGGTGAATTACATTGTTTTGCTGCGTTCTGAAGTGGTTTTCAATAATCCAACCATGTGGAATCGACATCTTGATTATGCCTTTCTTGAAGTCTCACCACATGGCCATTCTTCCCACCACCTGTCCCCCCAAAATGGCAGTGTGTTGGTGGGCCCTGGTCACATCACAAAATGGTCCTTCCATCTACTGCTCAGGTATTTTCTGGTCCATTGAGCACCCCATCTTGTTCCAACTCTTTACTATGCTCTCAATATTGTCAAGATCTGCTGCACCCCAAAACCCCTTCAACCAAAAATATAGGATTGTATCATTGTTAAAACTTCACCACAATTTACAGCAATTCACAACACAATTTCTAGTTTATTCTTGGTCCTTCGCCTTTCATTCACCATGGTCTCCTACAACGATTACATTACTCTGTTCCTCCAATCAACCTAGGATGCCTTTATTCCCACTAAAAGCATTAATGATCTCAATCCTTGCCCAAACTCTTACTGGTATGACCATGACCTTGACCTTTGTACACTCTGTTACAAGGAATCTTGATGGTTAAATCCTTTTACATGACCCAAACTAGTGATAGATGACAAACTGTACCATCTATCACAGTCAGATCACACAATTGTTACAGTGCAGAATGAGGCCATTCAACTCATTGTGACTGCACTGGCTCCCTAAGTATTTTAACTCTAGTGCCACTAAGACAACCAAAGTTAATATTTCAGGCCTATGACCTTTTAGCAGGATTTCATCAATTTTCAATCAATGATCTGAAACAGTGAGGTATTCTGTCTATAGATACTCGCATCTGCTAAATATTACCAGCGATTTCAGTTTTTATTTTGGACCTCAACATATACATTTGCTTTAGCAAAGATGACTTCCAGTTTCTATTGGAATAAAGAAACAAACAAAGTCTCCTTAATTCCATATCCCTATCTGATAAACTATTTGGTCATCATTCCAGTCCTGTGAGAGATCTTGCTTCATGTAAAGTTGTATTGTCTATGCTACAACAGTGGCTGTATTGCTTTAAAGCATCTTGGGTTGCTGAGAGACCAAGAATCAGCTCCAGTGTTTCCATCCTAATATCACACTACTTTAAAGCTCCTTCAGAAATTGCCTCAATATAATTTCAGCGCGTAAAGTGAAATATCCCACTGTCTGAGCATTGTGTTATTCAGAACATCAATAGGTTCAATTAGACAAAAGGATATATCAATAATAGTACCCACCTTCTTCTGCTGCCAAACTGCTTCAATATTTTTTTAAATATAATGCTATCCTTCACTGGAACTTTCCCTGAATGGTCAAGTTGTAGGAAATTATTTTACAGCAACTATACGTTCACAAAGTTTGTTAGAAATGTTTTGCTACAAACAGGATAATTTTGATACAATATAATTGGCATAAAAGTAACAAACTCCAAATTTCCTTTTCAAGCGATAGCGATGAAAATTACAATGTACAGGGAGCCAATAGAAGTTATGATTTATTATCTAGATTAAAAAAGGAAAACACATGCATATATGTTAATTCTGACAAAGGTATGTGTAACTAATCTACACAGAGGTTCAAATGTCGAGAGTTCTCTTTACTATTTGCAAAGTGGAATCATCCTCAGTACGCGCATATTAATAGAAGCAGGGATGCAAGTTTAGTCAAACCACTAGTAGCAGTCACAGAGATAGCAGGAACTGCAGATGCTGGAGAATCTGAGATAACAAGGTGCAGAGCTGAATGAACACAGCAGCAGAGGAGCAGGAAGGCTGACGTTTCGGGCCTAGACCCTTCTTCAGAATTAA
>NW_025967479.1:21066-25000 GCF_021869965.1 Rhincodon typus
CTGCTGTGTTCATCCAGCTCTGCACCTTGTTATCTCAGTAGCAGTCACAACTTGAGTTTCCTGAGGTGCTGCACATTATCCATTTAAGTCACCTATTTAATTTAAGAAGATATACCCAATATATATGCTTATACCTGCACATTTAACTACACCATACAAATGATCCAGACAAGGTTGAGGCAAAGTCTTCACATTGAGATCTGATAATACATTTTAATCACAAAAGCACAAGTAGAAAGTTTTAAAAAGTTCAATTTTAGCTTTCCCTGAAATTTCATGTACTACATTTACTAAACATAATGTGCACAAAGTCAACTCATGTTTTATGTTGAAGTGGATTTCTAAAGCCTCATCAGAACTAATTAAATTTTCAGAAATTAAGTTAAATGTATTTCATCTATCAGCTGTATTTTTATGAGACAACAGCAATTCTTAAAATCCTACTGAGATGGTGGTTATACAACGATACTTCGACATGAGTTACTTGGATGAAAGGATTTGCTTTGTGTTACACGTATTCAAACTTCCATTTTAGGTGTTCTAGAAGAAACTGTGTGTTTGGCAAGAGAATGCCAATTCTTGTACTGCATTAGTTTTGGCTCCCCACTCTAGTTATAAACTAGCAGCCCTCTTTGAACATTGGAAATGCAAGTATTCGGGGTCAATTGTGCAGCAGAAAGTGAAAAGGGGGAGTAGAAGAAATAAAAGGTTGCAAGTTTAAAAGGAGTATATTATTGTATTTAGCATTTTAATTGTATCACTTGAGTGAACAATGTCGTCTTTGACTCTAGACTCAATACATAATGTAGTCACATATTGTTCAGTTGCAACACACATGTCCAAGGAAAACAAAGACTAAGCAAAAAAGGTCAGAGATACTTCAGTAAAAAACATTTATCAGGGCACTGCTGAATTCAAGATAAGAACTTCTTTTTTCACTCCTCAATCATTTCATGTTGAGGAAGAGGTTTCCAGCCAAAATAAAGTGAACTGCTAGACATGTAATTAGTCAAGGACAGGCAATAAATGCTGGCTATCCAGCAAAGTCCACATTCCATAAGTGAATAAAAAATTATAAAGCAACCCTTCAATGACATAATCTAAGCTGGTAGAACAATTTCTATCTTTGATGCACAATTTGATGTAAACAAGAGTTCCTCAATTAAGAAAATATGACATTCTGCCAATTTTGCAGTTTGGCATATAATGCCTCAACTACGTAGAATGTTGTTTTCACCTGGTGACACATGCCAAGACTATTCTGGGCTTTCGAATGCTCAGTGATCACAGGGCTCAGAGAATTAGGTCTTTAACAATGCAGAGTACCCCTACTGATTGAACCGTATCTCTACAGACTGCAGTTAAAACAAACAAAAAGGCATAATCCTTTTCTTTTTAAATGATAAAAAATAATTGTTAATAACCAGTTAAACAGCCACTTTCAGTAGTAATCATCTAAACTTTGGAATGTCTGCCACTGTGAACATCGCTCCCCAACAAAAATCTAATGTGCATGATTCAGCAGGACAGACAAAATTAATGGAATTGATGCATGTTGTTTTAATAATAACAAAATTAAGAGAATACACTGAACTAATCCAAAAAGTGATTAAAAGTTGAAATTATTTTAATGATATGTAGTAGCACTAATTAGGAAAGTTGCACCTTCTCTAGTTTAAACAGAAGAGAAAACGTAGGAGCCTAGCTATAGTAAACAGAAGTTTCTCAAACTAATTTAAGCATTACCCGAGTGAGAAATACAAATTTTCCAATAAGTAAGAGACCACATATCAAAACAAACTCTTGTAGCACACAGAACCTCGTTTTGGGGATCAAGAGGGTGTGGATTGCAAGAGTGCAAGCAAAGCCATCTGCGCAATGGAAAAAGTAGTTCCAGCTAAATTTCCCAATTGGCCATTTAATTGCCCTGTTACCATGTCTTAATATTTACAAAGTGTACAACAGGATTAGAATTTCTGAGGCTAAGTGACAGATATCCAAAACACTCAACAATACACAGGGAGGCAACGGCCTAGCGGTATTATCACTGGACTGTTAATCTGGAGACATGAGTTCAAATCCTGCCATTGCAGATGATGGAATTTAAATTCAATAAAAAATCTGAAAGTCTAATAAAATGCTAATCTAAGACCAATAAAAAGGAGCCATCTTGAAAATAAGCTAAAATGTACAATAATGAAAGCCAAAGGTCATGGCAAACCATACCATTTAGCTTCATTTGGAGACAGTATTTAAAAATACTATACTGCACTGTGCAATCTTACCAATTAGAAATGGATAGGGAATTATATTCCACAACTTCTCCTCTTCTGCTCACAAACAGAGACCTCTCCAGCTTTAGTTCTGAGAAAAGAAAAAACAAAACAATTATTAAATCACAGCCAAAATAAAAATATTTCAAATTTCAATATCACCTTTCAAAAAGGTGGTAGTGTACTTACTACGGATTCCAAAATCTTTTGCTAAAGCACAAACATATCTTTTTTAAAAAAGTGCAATGTTTGCAATGCCATAATTTAAAACCACAATGCACACAATGATTTCTATGAAAACACCCAATTACAATGGCATGTCTTTAATAAAGTTGGGGCAATTTTAGACAAATAACAATCACTATGCAAATTGCTCAACTGCTTTGCCCCACTTATGTACCTTTCAGATAAAGCTTCTGTACTGGTTTTAATTTTAAAAATTTCATTTTCAATACTTTAACAGCAAATTCCTTCTCTATACAGGAAACATTATCTTTAGTTAATGCATCATGTTGTACTTTGTGATGCTACAATCAAATGTTTGAAATCAAACAACAACAGAAAAGGCAGTAACAATTATATATCCTAGATACTGGCAACACAACTTCTTCTCAAAAATCAACCTACAGCTCATGGCTTTTTGAGCCTGTTAAATACAGAGTGAAGTTAATTGATGCCTGTTAAATAACAGAACCCAACTCAGAGTTCTGCATTTTCTTAAAAAGCAATACCAATCTAGATAAGGAGAAACGTGCTTATTTCTTCAATTTTCCAACTTGCTGCAGAGATTTGTGTCAACACAGATATGATCACAGACGCCATTGATACTAGTGTTTGCATGGTGTAGGACGGTGCTAGACTGCTGCTTCAGTTTGTTCAGCAAGAGAAAATACTGCAAAGGAAATTTGGCTCGAAGATGCAATCCCAAGGTAGAAATTCAACTCTTAACGCTCCATTTTGTTTTCAATTTTAATGAATACAGTACGAAAAGCAAGTACTTGACCTTGAAACGGTTCTGGATAATTCTAAAGAACTTTGGAAAAAAGTTAATTTACAGAATTCCTCATCAGCCAACTGGATGTGTTTGAGGGAGGTGGGTAGAGGTATCAGCATACAGTGTGACTAGCTTTCAACATGAAAGCAATTTATTTTCCAAATCACACCAATCTTTTACCTTTCCATCTGAGTCAATGCTGAGCAGTTGCTCAGAACAAAATATTTTCAAATCTTTAAAAGAATGATTCTTTAAAGAAAAGCATCCAATGATTCTTCGTGTGGTTATTGTTAAGGGGCCTGCAGACCACTTCTACTAGTGACTTCTTTCCCCTACTATGGTGGACAATGGGGAACCTGTGGATGTGGTGTATCTGGATTTCCAGAAGGCATTTGACAAGGTGCCACACCAAAAGGCTGCTACACAAGATAAAGTTGCACGGTATTACAGGTGATGTATTGGCATGGATAGAGGATTGGTTGACCAGTAGAAAGCAAAGAGTAGGGGTAAATGGGTGTTTTTCTGGTTGGCGGTCAGTGGCTAGTGGTGTGCCTCAGGGATCAGTGTTGGGACCTCAATTGTTTACAATTTACATATATGATGTGGAGTTGGAGACTAAGTGTGGCGTATCAAAATTTGCAGATGACACTAAGGTGAGTGGTAGAGG
>NW_025967480.1:0-25000 GCF_021869965.1 Rhincodon typus
GGATGGGAACCTGAAATTGTAGCTCCAGCGTACAGGAGGTTGA
This sequence comes from Rhincodon typus, assembly GCF_021869965.1. Taxonomy (NCBI): domain Eukaryota; kingdom Metazoa; phylum Chordata; class Chondrichthyes; order Orectolobiformes; family Rhincodontidae; genus Rhincodon; species Rhincodon typus. Next base: position 44 of record NW_025967480.1, read on the forward strand.
GAGTAGTGAGGTCATGAATAAGGTTTCAAGGTCGCAGGAGTGTACCGGCAGGCAGGAAGGTGGTTTGAAGTGTGTATACTTCAACGCCAGGAGCATCCGGAATAAGGTGGGTGAACTTGCAGCATGGGTTGGTACCTGGGACTTCGATGTTGTGGCCATTTCGGAGACATGGATAGAGCAGGGTCAGGAATGGTTGTTGCAGGTTCCGGGGTTTAGATGTTTCAGTAAGATCAGGGAAGGTGGTAAAAGAGGGGGAGGTGTGGCATTGTTAGTCAAGGACAGTATTTATGGTGGCAGAAAGGACGTTTGATGACAACTCGTCTACTGAGGTAGTATGGGCTGAGGTTAGAAACAGGAAAGGAGAGGTCACCCTGTTGGGAGTTTTCTATAGGCCTCCGAAAAGTTCCAGAGATGTAGAGGAAAGGATTGCAAAGAGGATTCTCGATAGGAGTGAAAGTAACAGGGTAGTTGTTATGGGGAGCTTTAACTTTCCAAATATTGACTGGAAACGCTATAGTTCGAGTACTTTAGATGGGTCAGTTTTTGTCCAATGTGTGCAGGAGGGTTTCCTGACACAGTATGTAGATAGGCCAACAAGAGGCAAGGCCACATTGGATTTGGTACTGGGTAATGAACCAGGCCAGGTGTTAGATTTGGAGGTAGGTGAGCACTTGTGATAGTGACCACAATTTGGTTACGTTTACTTTAGCGATGGAAAGGGATAGGTATATACTGCAGGACAAGAGTTATAGCTGGGGGAAGGCAATTATGAGGCGATTAGGCAAGATTTAGGATGCATAGGATGGAGAAGGAAACTGCAGGGGCTGGGCACAATTGAAACGTGGAGCTTGTTCGAGGAACAGTTACTGCGTGTCCTTGATAAGTCAGGCAGGGAGGAAGTGGTCGAGCAAGGGAACCATGGTTTACTAAAGAACTTGAATCTCTTGTCAAGAGGAAGAAGAAGGTTTATGTGAAGATGAGGCGTGAAGGCTCAGTTAGGGTGCTTGAGAGTTACAAGTTAGCCAGGAAGGACCTAAAGAGAGAGCTAAGAAGAGCCAGAAGGGGACATGAGAAGTCTTTAGCAGGTAGGATCAAGGAAAACCCTAAAGCTTTCTATACGTACGTCAGGAATAAAAGAATGACTAGAATAAGATTAGGGCCAGTCAAGGACAGTAGTGGGAAGTTGTGCGTGGAGTCTGAAGAGATAGGAGAGGTGCTGAATGAATATTTTTTGTCAGTATTCACACAGGAAAAAGACAATGTTGTCGAGGAGAATTCTGTTTTACAGGCTATTAGACTAGACGGGATTGAGGTTCAGAAGGAGATGTTAGCAATTCTGGAAAGTGTGAAAATAGATAAGTCCCCTGGGCTGGATGGGATTTATCCTAGGATTCTCTGGGAAGCTAGGGAGGAGATTGAAGAGCCTTTGGCTTTGATCTTTATGTCGTCATTGTCTACAGGAATAGTGCCAGAAGACTGGAGACTAGCAAATGTTGTCCCCTTGTTCAGGAAGGGGAGTAGAGACAACCCTGGTAATTATAGACCAGTGAGCCTTACTTCGGTTGTGGGTAAAGTGTTGGAAAGGATTATAAGAGGTAGGATTTATAATCATCTGGAAAGAAATAATTTGATTAGGGATAGTCAACATGGTTTTGTGAAGGGTAGGTCGTGCCTCACAAACCTTATTGAGTTCTTTGAGGTGGTGACCAAACAGGTGGATGAGGGTAAAGCGGTTGATGTGGTGTATATGGATGTCAGTAAAGCGTTTGGTAAGGTTCCCCATGGTAGGCTATTGCAGAAAATAGAGGCATGGGATTGAGGGTGATTTAGCGGTTTGGATCAGAAATTGGCGAGCTGTAAGAAGACAGAGGGTGGTGGTTGATGGGAAATGTTCATCCTGGAGTTCAGTTACTAGTAGTGTACCGCAAGGATCTGTTTTGGGGCCACTGCTGTTTGTCATTTTTATAAATGACATGGATGAGGGCGTAGAAGGATGGGTTAGTCAATTTGCGGATGACACCAAAGTTGGTGGAGTTATGGATAGTGCGGAAGGATGTTGCAGGTTACAGAGGGACATAGATAAGCTGCAGAGCTGGGCTGAGAGGTGGCAAATGGAGTTTAATGCGGAAAAGTGTGAGGTGATTCACTTTGGAAGGAGTAACAGGAATACAGAGTACTGGGCTAATGGTAAGATTCTTGGTAGTGTGGATGCGCAGAAAGATCTCGGTGTCCATGTGCATAGATCACTGAAAGTTGCCACCCAGGTTGATAGGGTTGTTAAGAAGGCATACGGTGTGTTAGGTTTTATTGGTAGAGGGATTGAGTTTCGGAGCCATGAGGTCATGTTGCAGCTGTACAAAAAAACTCTGGTGCAGCCGCACTTGGAGTATTGCGTACAGTTCTGGTCACCGCATTATAGGAAGGATGTGGAAGCATTGGAAAGGGTGCAGAGGAGATTTACCAGGATGTTGCCTGGTATGGAGGGAAGGTCTTATGAGGAAAGGCTGAGGGACTTGAGGCTGTTTTCGTTGGAGAGAAGGTTAAGAAGTGACTTAATAGAGACATACAAGATGATCAGAGGATTAGATAGGGTGGACAGTGGGAGCCTTTTTCCTCGCATGGTGATGGCTAGCACGAGGGGACATAGCTTTAAATTGAGGGGTGATAGATATAGGACAGATGTCAGAGGTAGGTTCTTTACTCAGAGAGTAGTAAGGGCGTGGAATGCCCTGCCTGCAAAAGTAGTAGACTCGCCAACTTTAAGGGCATTTAAATGGTCATTGGATAAACATATGGATGATAATGGAATTGTTTAGGTTAGATGGGCTTCAGATTGGTTTCACAGGTCGGCGCAACATCGAGGGCCAAAGGGCCTGTACTGCGCTGTAATGTTCTATGTTCTATGCTATGTTTTCTAAGAATTGATCAAATAATTTTAGTGGTTCCTCTGAAACCAAAATCAATAACTGGGGCAAGCACATTGGCTAAGCATTAACTCAATTTCTATAATTTTGCCACATTTTCCCAAAACTATGCCCTCCTTGTTAAAACTTCAACTCAAAAAGTTAAACCAAGTATAAATGCAATTCTGGAATACAGACCAAGTTTTCCCATGTTCTGCAATTCTACATTTGGTTTAGGAATCTCAAAGAGAATGTGCATTGTACTTCTTGTGTTGTTTACACTAAACTGTGTGGAGTTCAAATGCAATTTGATCTATCTCTCGTCTTCTACAAAAGCCTTTGAAGATGTCAAAAAAAAAATGAAGATTGATCCAAATCCTCAAGAGTTCCAGAAATGAAGGAATTGACCAACAGTATCATCAGTAGAGCTACCATACTACAATAGGGCAGAATAGGCATGATCCTAGAATATTCAAGTTAATTACAACTTTGGCCATAAAAGCTTTCTTGAGGGCCACCAGTTGAACATGTTCATACGGATGGGATAAAAATGAAAACAACAACAAAGCTCAATGCTGGTTCCAGTAGATAGTTTGCACAACACAAAAACAAACACACAGTTTCGTTTACTGTTTAAAACTCACATCAAGCAATTAACCTCCGAATGATTTCAGGTGATCACTATGTGTAGAGTGCAAAACATGTAAACTTGATATAACCTACTCAAAGAAAAGCTGCATAGATGTACATGACACATAAAAAATATAAATACACGCAGGAAACACTTGTTTTGCATGTGCAATTTGGCCGAATGACAGATAACTTCTAAAACAACAGGCAAGATTTCCTGCCATCTATCCTCTTGATGACAGAGCATTAATATCAACAGCCAACAGTGTTGATGGCAATTGGTAGAAACCAAAGAGCTATTTCCTCATTGGACAAAGAGTGATATCTATTAAACAGGAAAAGTCTCGTATGCTGCTTGCAATTCTCTAACTTCCCGTGAACAGCATCACAAGATACCAGATTATTTAATACAATATCTTGTCTCATTATGCTAGAGAGATACAGTAACTTTCGGTAAGCAAACTATCTACTGGACCCAGCATTGAGCTTTGTTGTTTTCATTTTTCTCCCATCCATATGAACATGTTCAACTGGTGGCCCTCAAGAATGTTTTTATGACCAAAGTTGTAATGAACTTAAATATTCTAGGATCATGCCTATTCTACCCTATTGTAGTATGGTAGCTCTATTGATGATATTGTTGGTCAATTCCTTCATCTCTGGAACGCGAGGATTTGGATCAATCATTTTTTTTGACATCTTCAAAGGCTTTTGTAGAAGACTAGAGATGGATTTTGAATCACTGCAGTCTAGATAAGTGTAGGTACACAGACATCGCTATTAGACAAAAAGTAGTGACATTGTTCCACACCAACATGTTTTGTGGCTTGGAATGGAACACTCGGGCTGCAATGTTCCCAAGTATCTACTGCCCTGGTTCTTCTTAGTGATAGAAGTCACAGGTTTGGAAGTTGGTCAACTAAAAAGCCTTGCAGATTGCAGTACAACTGCATTGTGATGGAGGGAGTAGAATGGGATGCCAGTCAAATTGGTTCTTCTGTCCTGGATGGTGCTGAACTTTATGCATTCTTGTAGTTGCACTCATCCAATAGGACAGAATTCCATCACAATCCCAACTCATACCTTAGATATTGTGGACAGGCTTTAATAAATCAGGAAGCAAATTTGCCTCTGGATGTCCCTGACAAAGTCTCTCTACTCTTGGTGCCTTCCCAGTAAACCTTCTCCATTTTGATTGCTCATGAGTCAGGACCCTGCATGAGTGTGTGCCATGTTTGATGTCCATCTTAAATGGCAGATCCCTTACTTTTAAGGTTCGATAACTAGTTCTAATCTATCCCACAAATGGACACATCCTTTCAGCAGCCATCTTATTTCCCCCCTAGGATCTTAGATATTTCTTATGCTATATGCATCTTATTTATTTGGAAAATCTTGAGAAGGCATTCTGATTGTACTTCTCCAGTACTCTGGGGAGCAGGTTGTTGGCAGTCCGAATCTCTGATAATATAAAAGGAGCATGGGGATCACTACTGTTGGGTAAACCTTAGTCTCAGGTTGAAATCATGGTCCACAAACGCTCTTCCTTTGTCAACCAACTTTACTGATACATCTGTATGGCTAGAATCTGACAAATCCCAAGAACCTGATAGCCTAGCTGCTAGGATTTTGAAAGTTGCGGCAATGTATTTCTAAAATACCCTAAATTCTAGAAGAGCTTCAGCAAGATTGTAGGTTAGCAAATCTAATGCTACTATTCAAGAAAGGATGAGAGAAAACAAGGATGGGCAATATTCCCCTTGAGGAATTCCCCTAGCCAGCCAGCGACACCCATATCCCACAAATGAATAAAAACACTGAATTTGATAAATGTCGTCCAACAGTGAATGTAACTTGTAATCTTATTAGTCAATAAAGGAAAAAAAAAAAAAAAAAAAAATCAGTAAATGCAGTATTTTGGAAATTTCAAAAGGCATTCAATAAAATGCCCCACAAAAGCCCATTAGATAAGGGCTCACAGAATGGAGTGGTATATTATGTTGCTTTCAAAATTACAACTAAATTCCATATTGTTTATGATAATTTTATTACAAAGTTTGATTAAAGGACTGCAAGCAGAAAGCAGGAATAAATATGGCATTTTTAAGTCTGGCTGTAACTAGTAGAGGACTACAAGGAACAGTGCTGATCAAAGTGATGCATTGAAATTTCCTGAGAATACATTCATTCCATTGTAAACTGCAAGGAGGATGCAGAAACTGCAAGATATTGACACATTAGCTAAGCATAAAATGGTAAGTCGAATATAATGTGGGAGTAGTAAGATTTAACAGAAAACATCTTAAGATGGTATTAAACTTGCAAAACGTTGCTGCTCAGGTATTTGGGTATATTCATACAAGGATCACAAGTTTAGAATGCAGATACAGCAAGCAGTTAGGGAGGAAAATAGCATGTTGGCCTTTACTGGAAAGGAATGGGGATGCAAGAATCAGGATAATGCTAAAATTATCCAAGTCTTTGGCATGACCACAAAAAGTACTTTTGCAAAATCAAAACACTGCAGATGCTGGAGATTTTAAATAAAAGCAAAGCAGGATAAAAACAAGTTGGAAAAGCACAGCTAGACTGACAGCAGTGGAATAGGGTAATAGATGTTTCAAATCTTTGTTATATTCTCTCGTCAGATTTTGCCAAGCCTGCAAAGTTTCTCCAGCATTTTGCTTTTGATTTACCTCAAGTATTTTGCAGAGTTTTGGTCTCCGTATCCAAGAACACAGTACAGTGATATTGGCTATGGGTATGACCAGCTGTCCTAGAAGTGAAGCTGAGTAAATTGAATTCACACCCCGAAGCCCAAGAATAATGGTAAATTCATTGAACCATACACAAGATTCTGAACAGGCTTTACAGGATCAACATCATGAGATTCTCTCTCTGGCTGAGAAATCTAGAATACAGATGCACAAAATCTCTGGATAAAAAAGCTCATTATTTAGCATTGAAATGATGAAATGTCTTCATTGAAACAGTTTTATTAAAATTAATTTACAGGATGCGAGCATAGGTGGAAAGGTCAGCATTTATTGCCTGTCCCTGATTGTCCAGTGGATAGCTGTGTCATTTGCATTTATGTAGATCTGCAGTCACACAGGCCAGACAGGGCAGGGTGGCAATTTCCCTCCTTAAACGACATTAGCAAACCAGGTGGGTTTTCCAACAATTGATGATGGTTTCATGATCACTATTAAACTCTTAATTCCAGATTGTTTTAAAATTTACATTCAAATTCCAAAATCTGCCATAGCAGGAGTCAATCCCATCCCAGAATATTAACAATATTCATAATCTAATGATAATACCATTAGGCCTTGTATCTTTCAAATCCTCGACCCTCGAGTTGTGGATGCACCATCATGGAATGTATTCCTGGCTTAAACAGGTAAGATTTTTTGTCTCTCAAGGTATTAAAAGATATCAGCAGTGAACAGTAAATTGAGCCCAAGACGCAAGTATTTGAGAAAAAGCGACAAAGTGACAATCTCGAGATATGATCATGCTCACTAACAGAGACTAAACCAAATCCAGTTGTGCACCAGAAAGTAGTCGCCATGATTATAAATAGACGGGTTTGGGAGTATCCATAGCACAATTGAAATAAACAAATACATCACATTCGTATGAAGAGAGTTGGATTTAAAGAAAGAAGTCATAAGGGAGTTCACAAGGTGTAGAGCTGGAATGAACACAGCAGGCCAAGCAGCAGAGGAGCAGAAAAGCTGACATTTTGGGCCTAGACCCTTCAGCCAGGAATAGGAGGGCAATGGGCTGTTGCTCCAGTTCACTATTCTTAAGGGAGCAGGAAGACTGATCAAAAGAAATACAATCAGGTAATTGCACTTTCAGTTTAGTTCTCATGGGTTTTTCTCAAATATTTTAAGATTTAGTCCCAATTTTCTCAAATGGTCTTTCCCAACCACCGCCCCAAATAAAATCTGTCCAGTCAGCTTAAGGAATCAAGCCCACAGCCTAACCAATCTATATGGCTCCGTACCAAAGAGCTGGCAAACTTACTGGTTAAACTAATAAGTCTAAAAATGTACCCTCATACTTAGAGTCCTAAATAAGAATTACATCTTTCGTATTGCTGAAAATAAGATACATTCTGTCAAAGCTGTATCTTGTATTCGTCAGGACATTCACAAGAATACCAGCGTGAAAGGGAATATTTTATCCTAAATTTTAAAAAAAAGTGTCAATTAGTTGGCAAGTGGACTACAATAGAGGAGTTGCGATGAAGAATGCACCAGTTAGATGATAGCTGAGTTACAAAAACAGAAGTTGCTGGAAAAGCTCAGCAGGTCTGGCAGCATCTGTGCAGAAAAAAAATCAGAGTTAATGTTTCAGGTCCGGTGACCCTTCCTCAGAACTGACAGTTGATTGCCTCGAATTTTGTTCAGAATTAAACCAAGCAGGTTAACACTGATTGGCTAAAGCATTGCCTCAAGGAATAAAATTGAATGGCTAGTTTGTTAAATTTGAAACAGTTGCAATGCATACAACACAACGTTAGAGAAACCCAGCAAGTCTGGCAGGATCAGTGGAGAGAGAAACAGAGTATATACATATGTTCTTACTAGGTGCAAAGAATAGCCTTATGTCTTTATACATGCAAAACTCAGAACAACATCCAACATTTGATGTGATCTTGCAACTGAAGATTATTTAGCAAATGCTGTCCAATGTGCTCGGATTACACTGACAACCAATTTCAGATAGTCAGGCTCACAATATTGTGCGCTAGCATGTACCAGAAGCTTTACTGTATATGAACATAGAGTCCTACTTTCTGCAGACGAAAGCAAAATGCATCCACATTGTACCTTTTTCAGATAGCCATTCTCTGGTCCATTTCTCGTAGCACTGCTTTGACCCAGAGTCAACATGTCTGGCTTAAAATTTAAACAAGCGTGGCAGTTAACGACCAGTCATCATCTAATTAGTATATTCATTGTGGCAACACCTCAAATCAGAGCCCAATTCCTAACCCATTGACATTTTATACAGTAAGAAAATGTTGTTCTCCTTGAAATTGCTATCTAAATGTCCTGATGAGTGCAAGATAGAGTTTCAAAAGAATAGGTATTTTCTCATCAATACTTTGTACAACATAAAATGCTGCTACTTCAAACCCAATGGAAATTATTCTGTGATCTTTATTGCACAACATAATAGTTGGCATAGTTTCCTCTTGCCTTTCCAGCAAGTACAGATATAAATCATTAGAGAAATTAACGTCTCACTGCTATGTTGTCCAAATGCAAATTTCTCTAATCTGCAAAGAAACTAATGCTTAGTCCAGGGTTTTACCCCACTTAGTTTCCTCATCTATACCACTAAATGATAATCAAGCAAGGTCCTGGTTCATTCTTATAGATCTCTGCTGAATTCACTGCTTTTAAGCAGGAAGATGTTAAGCTTCTTCTAAATAGCTACAAAACCTCTGACAATATGGTCTAAGATGACCAGCTGATGATCCCTGGAGGTTTATCGCTGAGCAACATGTTGCTAAAGGTTCGTCTTACACTCAAATTTATCCTACAGGAAAAACGTGGTCATTTGAAATTTGGCATTCTTGCCTTTGTCTCCATGGAATGCAAGATGAAAAGCTTCAGCAACATGTCTCTGTTCAGCCATATGCAAGTTCGATTTCACCAAGTGACTGAAGTAATTCAGGAACATGCAGAGGGGTGGCAGAAAAATTCCTCAGTAAAAAAATAAACTAAAATTTCTAAGAGGAAGAGTGTAATTGTAGGACTGGAAAGTGACAGTCCTTTCAACAGTAAGCAAACACAAGGTTACTTACCTTCTAAACTTTGTTCTCAATTTTGCTGTAAAAAAATTAGATCACAAAATCCCATGCAAATCTTTATAATTACACATTCATATTTATCAAGGTCTCGATTTTGTTTTTCTAACTCTTCTGTCAACACAATTCCCATTTCTGGAGAGTATTTGGTCAGGAATTACATATTTCACAATTCTGGGAATCAAAACAATTTATGCTTGTTTATTACCAATGCACCAAATCGGTAGAAACAGCTTTTTTCTACCTGCCCTTTCAAAACCTTATGATTGCCTTTTTTAAATTTAGCTTTCTCCTTTCATTATCCCTTATCCAGTGGAAAAAGCGCCAATTTTTCCAACTGTTTTTAAATCTCCCATCCTTTATCATTCGTGAACCTTTTCTACATCCTTTCCATGGTTTTACTATCCATCCTATAATAGAATGCTCCAACCTACTTACTGCAGCTGCAGTCTTTGCCTTCAACAAATTCAGCAACATTTCCTTGGTTTTATGTTCCCTGCCCTCGGTGTAGAACTCAGTCATCCAATTGTCTGTTTACTTAGCACAGTAACTAACTGAACCCCACTCACCCATCCTCCAGATTCATTTATTTCAAGAGTATTTTCTGTTACTGCTTTTTCTCTTCAAAATATACTACTACACATTTTTCTTCACTGAACTGTGTCAGGCAAGCAAATTTCAGCTTAACACATCCAACCATTCAGTATTGGAAAACTTGAATATTCTTCCTTGGCAAGAATAAAATTAAGTTACATGAAATTAAGCACAATATTGAGTCCTAGGGAAGACATCAGGGCATATCACTTGCCACCAATCTAAAAAATATCATTTTAACCCAATGCTCAACAATCCTTGACTTAATAGTGCATCCATTTATTGGCAACGTTGTTTAACTTTCCTAACCAGTGATTCAGTAAGAAAAAAAAACAGAAGTTGCTGGAAAAGCTCAGCAAGTCTGGCAGCATCTGTGAAGCAAAAAATCAGAGTTAACGTTTCGGGTCCGGTGACCCTTCCTCAGAACTGATTCAGTAAGTGCCTTCTTTAAAATGTGTTTTATTTTCTGTAGCTTTTATCAAAAGCTTTGTTCAGTGTTTTATTTGGGACAAAGGTTTGAGGACTTAGGACCTACTCCAGGGACTTGAGTGCACAACTTGGTCAACATTTCAGTGGAACACAGAGTGCTATGTGGTCAACAATGCTGTTTTACAAATAAGAAATTGCACCATCTGCCTTCTCAGAAAGATGCGTCCCATTCCAGAGCACTGTTCAAAGCCAGACAGGAGAATTAGTTTCAAAAATATATTAAAATGGTGTTCTTTTTCCCCACTATTAAAAACTTGCCGAAATTCAATTTAGATACACAACTGCAAACTTGATCTGATATCAGCACAAGTTCCTATCCGTGGCCATCTAATGGGTGGCACAGTGGCTCAGTAGCTAGCCCTGCTACCTCACAGAGCCAGTGACCCAGGTTCAATTCCACCTTGGGCAACTGTATGGAATTTGCACATTCCCCCAGTATCTGCTTTGATTTTTCCAGGTGCTCTCATTTCCTCCCACAGTCCAAAGGTGTGGTTAGGTGGAATGGCCATGCTAAATTGCCCATAGTGTCCAGGGATATGCAGGCTAAGTGGATTAGCCATGGGAAATGCAAGGTTACAGGGAGACGGTACAGGGTGGGTCTGGGTGGGATGCTCTTTGGAGGGTCAGTGTGGAATCGATGGGCGAAATGGCCTGCTTCCACACTGTAGGGATTCTTTGAAGGTGTCAAGCAAGAGGAAATGAGAGATACTAAACAAATATTTCATGTCAGCATTTACTGTGGAGAAAGACATGGAAGCTAGGATACTTGGAGAAATAAACAGTGGCATCTTGAAAAGAGCTCATACTACAGAACAGAAGGCGCTGAACATCTTAAAACATATAAAAGTAGATAAATCCCTGAGACCTGATCAGGTGTTTCCCAGAACTTTGTGGGAAGCTAGAGAAGAGATTGCTGGGCCTCTTGCTGAGATACTTGTATCAATAACAGCCATGGGCAAGGTGCCAGAAGACTGAAGGTTGTCTGATATGGTGCCGTTATTTAAGAAAGGTGGTAAGGAAAAGTCAGGGAACCACAGACCAGTGAGCCTGACATTAGTGGTAGGTAAGATTTTGGAGTGGGTTCCGAGGGACAGGATTTACATGCATTTGTAAAGGCAAGTACTGATGAGAGACTGTCAACATCACTGTGTGGGAAATCATGTCTCACTAACTTGACTGAATTTTTTTGAAGAGGCAAAGAAGTTTGATGAAGGCAGAGTGGTAGCCATTGACGAAAAGGACTTCAATAAGGCATTCGGCAAGGTTCCACATGGTAGTTTAGTCAGCAAGGTTAGATCACATGGGATCTAAGGGAGCTAGCCAATTGGATACAAAACTAACTTCAAAAATGTAGGAGACAAGAAGGTGGTGGTAGTGGGGTTTTTTTGGCCTGAGACACCCAGTGTGCCACAAAGGATCGGTACAGGGTCCACGGCTTTTTGCCATTTATGTAAATGATTTTGGATCATGGATATAGGAGGCACGGTTAGTAAATTTGCAGATGACACCAAATAGGCAGTGTAGAGGACAGTGAAAAGGATTATCGCAGAGTACAATAGGAACTTGATCAGGTGGGCCAATGGGCTGAGTGACACATGGAGTTTAATTTCGATAAGTGAGGTGTTGCATTTTGGTAAGGCAAACCAGGCACTTCATGGGGAGTGTTGCCGAACAAAGTGGCATAGGGGTGTAGGTGCATAGTTCCTTGAAAGTGGAGTTGCAACGAGACAGGTTGGTGAAGGCAGCATTTGGCATGCTTGCTTTTATTGATCAAAAAATTGAATGTTGGAGTTGGGATGTAATGTTGCAGCTGTACAGGACACTGTGGAAGCTACTTTTTGAATACTGTTTACAATTCTGATCGCCCTTCTATAGGAAAGATGTTGTTAAACTTGGAAGGGCACAGAAAAGATTTACAAGGGTTTTGCGAGGACTGGAGGGTTTGAGTTAAAAGGGACAGGCTGAATAAGCTGGTGCTTCTTTCCCTGGAGTTTGAGGCTGAGGGGTGACCTTATAGAGGTTTATAAAATAGTGAGCCATAGATAGGAAAAATACCTTGGCTATTTACGGTAATGAGGGAGGCTAAAACTAAAGGACATAGATTAATGGTGAGAGGGGAAAGACTTAAAAAGGACCCCAGAGGCAACTTTTTCATGCAGAGGATGGGGTGCGTATGGAACCAGCTGCCAGAGGAAGTGAAGGAGGCTGGTACAATTACAACATTTAAAAGGCATCTGGATGGGTATATGAATAGGGAGGGTTTAGAGGGATATGGGCCAAACGGGACAAGGTGAGAATGGGACGTCTGGTTGGTGCGGACAAGTTGGACCGAGGGGTCAGTTTCCGTGCTGTATGACTCAATAACTCTGACTATTCATTCCTTGGATTGGAGTACCCTGCATTAACAACATGCTTGCTAAAATTGCTGGAACACTATTATTTGAATAATTGAGCTCACCTCAAAAAGGAAACAGCTACCCATATAGGCCACAGAAAAAAAAAAATCACAACTGTTAGTATTTGAACCCACAAGCAAAAACAGAAATTGCTGCAGAAACTCAGCAGGCCTGGCAGCATCTGTGGAAAGAATGCAGAGTTGACGTTGATTTTTTTTGCTGAGTTTCTCCAAAAATTTGTTTTTGTTTCAGATCCTCAGCATCCGCAGTTCTTGGTTTTATTTAAATCACAAGGTTTGGTTCCTCGGAATTCTAATATTCTGTACTAACCAACTCCATGTCAATGAGTTGGAAAACGTAATTCTGCATTTGTCTGATTTTTAAGCTCTTGGCATTTTGCAAGTGAATTCAAGGTTAAAATCAGTGTTAATTTCTCTTGTGGTTTGTACAATATAAAAGATTTGGTCTTGAGGAATTGAATCCTATTTTTCCTTAATGACTGACTTTTCCCCCCCTTTTAATACAAAATGTACAATTACAGCTAGATGAAACTCAGCCTACCAAACACACACCCAAGTTCAAAACCACTTCTGCCACCAGTTCAATTCTACTATGCAGAGAACACCTAGTCTTTCCCTACATTCGCTTAAATGTGTTTTAGTGCTCACAGTTCATCAACTCTATACCTATTCTGATTTGGCTGCCTTTTAAAAGATATTAATTGACAAGTCTCTTTTCTGTAAGTTATTAATCTTTTGAAAAAAAAAATTTTAAAAAGGTGCAACTTTTTATTTTCTGCCATTTAACTTGGGCAGTGAGCACATAACTAAAGATTTTAAAATTAGATTTTAGTTTTAATCATTTCATGAGTCGCCACATTTGTATTTTGAGATTGTTAGAAATTACTTTATGCAACCCCAAAAATCGATCAAAGATTTGATGTTTAATTATGATTTTCCATGTTTTTCATTAACTTTACTTTAGCTTATTTTAGAGTCACACATACCATTCTCCATAAGTGTGGAAGAGACAGAACTAGGTCAATAGTTTGGTTTGTAAATTTATATTGTAATTTCCACCCGAGGCAGTTTAAAAAAATTAACAATTGTTTGGAGGACTGTTCCAGAAATAAAACTAAATACATAATTTCTTAAAGCTATCACAAAACTGGTTGACACGTTGTTTACTGTTCTTGAAAGAAACTTCAGAGAATCTCTACGGTGTGGAAACAGGCCCTTTGGCCCAACACGCCCGCACCGACCCTGAGCATCCCACCCAGATCCATCCTCTGATAACCCACCTGACCTACACATCCCTGAACACTATGGGCAATTTAGCCTGGCCGATCCACCTACTGTGCACATCTTTGGACGGAGGGAGGAAACCAGAGCACCCAGACATGGGGAGAATGTGCAAACTCCACACAGACAGTTGCCTGAGGGTAGAATCAAACCCAGGTCCCTGGCGCTGTGAGGCAGCAGTGCTAACCACTGAGCCAAGCGACATTGAGTGCTATCTCTATAACAAAAACCCAAAACAAAGAGCCTGCTCTCAGGCTCTAATTTGTTCAGTACTGGCCAACAGGAGATAAATATAGATGCATAAATCTGTACAAGACACCTCCTTCCAATTTTGTTTCCCTGCAAATAAGTACAGTGTTTCCAGTGAGAAACTGCCAGGCAAGACAAGTTATTACTACTTCATTTTAAAAAAGTGAGCCCCATGAACAAATGTACAGCCTTCAGTGCTTTAGAGCTCCAAAGTTTTGATTTTTTTTTCTTAATTCGTACATAAGACATGGGTGTTGCTGACAAAGCCATCCCTAATTCCTTTTGATAAGGGAACAGTGAGCTGTCTTCTTGAACCTCTGCAGTCCAAGTAATGCAAGTACACCAACAGTACTGTTAAAGACAGAGTTCCAGGATTTTGACAGAGACTTTGAAGGAGATGTACAGTTGGTTCTGCCATAACACGATGTTGCATTCCTGTGCAATATCGCATTACAGAAAAATCAAGCTCGAGAAATAACAGAGCTTATGGGAAAAATGGGCTTAGCAGCGGACCACCAAAAAAAACACCCAAAATCATTCAAAAGCCTAACACAAAGGAAAGGACAATTTAAATAAGTGTTTAATTCATATCTAGTAATGACATGAAAGTAAATTTAACACTACCTTGAAAAAATGACAAGATGATTTGATGGGGGAGGTTGTACAGAAAGCACTTCACAACAAAGCCTGCAAAATGATCACATGATGCCAGTGCAGAGACACTTGCACTGCTAACACGGTTTCATGGGCTTTTGTCGTGAATACGTACAAACATGTGATGTCGACGCGTACTCCTCTGTGCACAGATGAAATCGCATTATTGCCAACACAAGTTTGTGTTTTAGAAAGAGCATTCCCCAATTTGTCAATCGCGTTACAGCCAATTTGCATTGACAGAACATGTATTATAATAGAACCGAACGTAGTTCAAAGTATGTATGGTATAGGGTTTTGGAGATGAACTTGCAGTTGGTAGCGTATCTACACATTTGCTGTCTTTGTCTTTCTAGATAGTAGAGGTCTTGGGTTCAGAAGTTGCTCTGGTGGTTGGGTGTGAGAGTGTGAAGGGGAGGGGGTAGAGAGGAGGGTGCGGCAGTATGAATCTTGTAGATGGTACACACTGCTGCCATTTCAGTGGTGAAAGGGGTGAACACTGAAGGTACAAAAACAGAAGTTGCTGGAAAAGCTCAGCAGGTCTGGCAGCATCTGTGAAAAAAAAAAAAAAAAATCAGAGTTAACATTTCAGGTCCGGTGACCCTTCCTCAGACCCTTCCTCTTTCTCGGAGGAAGGGTCACCGGGCCCAAAACGTTAACTGATTTTTTTCTTCACAGATGCTGCCAGACCTGCTAAGCTTTTCCAGCAACTTCCTTATTTACAGCATCTGCAGTTCTTTTGCTATATATTGAACACTGAAGGTGTTAGCTGGTGTGCCAATCAAACAGGCTGCTTTGTCTTCAACGGTGTTGAGCTCGTGTTGTCAGAGCTGTACGCATCTAGATGAACTGACAATACTACATCACAGTCCTGGCTTGAGTCTTGTAAATGTGGACAAGCGTTAGGAAGTCAGGAGACAAGTTATTTACTGTAGGATTCCTGGGCCTTGACTTATTCTTGTTGTCACAGTATTTTTACAGCTGGTCCAGTTCAGTTTCTGGTCAAAACAATCCCTGTATGTACATAGTAGGGGATCCAGCAATGGTAATCCCATTAAATGTCAAGAGGGAATGGTTAGATTCTCACTTAGCAATGTTCATTGGCTAGATGTGTGCCATACAAGTGGCAGGCAATTACAGTGACAATATTCACAATTAGTAAAGTGAAGGAAGTTGCTGACAATATTGCTATCAATGGAACTTATTCAGCAATAATCCAACCTATGACCCTAACTTCGGGTTATTTTAAGTCCACTCATCACCTGATTTCACTACAGCCTCCGTCCAAACATGGGCAAAAAAGAGAGTTAAATCAAGAGAGGAAGTGTGGGTGGTACCCCTTGATATCAAGGCAGAATTTGACTAGGCGTCGTATCAGCTTATGTAATTTATCAACTTGAGTCTGGCTGTTGTCAAAGTCTTGCTGCATTTGGACATGGATTGCCTCAGTCTGAGGAGTCACGAATAATGCAGAACATTAGGCAATCATTGGCAAATCTCCCCACTTCTGACCTCAAGAAAAAAATCACTGAAGCAGACAATGGTTGGGCCTAGCACACTACCCGGAGGGATTCCTGCCGTGACGCCCTACAGATAAGATATTGGCCTCCAACACCCACAACCATCTTGGATCACCACCACCTTCAAGGGCAACGAGGGATGTCAATACACGCACCAACACTGGCCCAGCCAGGGAAACCCACATTCCATGAATGATCAAAAATATTGTATGACTCCAACCAACCAGTGCCACGTCATTCACCAAATTCTTATCAACTTGAGTTTTTGGTGGAACTCCTTGATCCCACACCTGGTAAATGCTGCCTTGATATCATGGAGTGCTACCATCACTTCCCTTTTCAATTTATCTCCTTTACCATTGTTTGGACTAAGGCTACCACGAAATCAGGTGATGCTGGAACTGGTAGAACTCAAAATTAGTGTCATTGGTAGATTATTGCTGAATAAGGGCCCCTTGTCAGCACAACTGACAACATCTTCCATCACTTTACTGATGATTGAGTGTATTAGGACTGTAATTGGCTGGGCTGGATTTGTCCTTTTTTGTGTACAGTACATAGCTGATCAATTTTCCATATTACTGGGTAGATTCCAAGATAATAACTGCATTGAAGCAGCACCAGGTGCATGGCCAATGCTGAATCACAGTCTTCAGCACCATTGCCAGAATGTTGTCAGGATTCACAGCCTTTGCATTATTCACTGTCTCCAGCCATTTCTTGATATCAGTGAATTCGATTGACTGGTCTGATCCTACGATGCTGGAGGAGACTGAGATGGATCATCCACTCCTGCCGAAGTTTGTTGTGAATGCTCCAGCCTTGTCTTTTGCACCAGACTCCTCTACCATTGAGAATGCGGAATTTGGAAAGTCTCCATCTCCACTGAGTTGCTTAATGTTCTTTCTGCCATTTATGATTGAATTTGACAGGACTGCAAAGCTTAGATTTAAGCTGTTGGATGTGCTATCACTTCGCATTTTATTGACACAGCTTAGAATGTAATCAGTCCTGTTTTGTAGCTTTACCAGTCTAATTCGTCATTTTTAGGTATGCCTTGTGCTGTTCCTGGCACGACCTCTGAAGTCTCCATTGAGGTAGAGTTGATTCCTTAGCTGGATGATAATGGTCAAGAGGGGGAAATGACAGGTCATACGTTACAGATTGTGGTCAATTACAATTCTGCGACTGAAAGCTCCAGACTCGTGCTTCACAGATGCCCAGTCTTGAGTTACTAGAGATGTTCAAAATGTCTTGCTCAGCGTGGTGGTTGTGCCACACAACACAAAATGGTGGGTATCTTCAAAGTGAAACCAAAACTGTATCTCCAAGGAGGAGACTCTTACAGGAACTGTCACGGGCAGATGTATCAGTTACAGGGGTTTGAGGGGAATAGGTTGAATGTTTCCTTTTAGCCGATTCCCTCACCACCCACCACAGACCCAGTCTTCCAGTTGTGTTTTTTGAGGCTTAGGCAATTTTTCATTTGTGCCAAGTGAGCAATCTAACACGTCTCTAACGAAGATAAAGGAATAAATGGGCCATTTTTTCACTGTATTGTGCTGCAGGAATCAGAGCGAGAGCTACAACTTGTTGCAATCTACATAAATTATTTGAATGAAGGAAATGAACAGTGTTGCTAAACTTGCTGCTGACAAATATAGACAGGAAAGGAGGATACACAGGGATAAGACCATAACATATAGGAGGAGAATTAGGTCATTCGGCTCATCAAGTCTGCTCTACCGTTCAATCATTGCTGATACATTTTTCAACCCCATTCTCCTGCCTTCTCCTTGAAATCTTTGATTCCCTTACTAATCAAAAACCTGTCTTAAAGACACTGAGTAACTTGGGCTTCTATGGCAATGAATTCCACAGATTCACCACCCTCTGGCTAAAGGAATTTATCCTCACCTCAGTTCTAAAGGGTCATCCCTTCACTCTGAGGCTGTGTCCCCAGGTCCTAGTCTCTCCTACTGGTGGAAATGTCTTCTCCACATCTGGTCTATCCAGGCCTCTCAGTATTCTGTAAATTTCAAAGACAACTCCCTTCATCCTTCTAGACTCCATTGAGTACAGGCCCAGCATCCTCAGCCGCTCCTCATATGACAAGGTCTCCACTACCCACATCATTCTTGTAAACTTCATTTGGATCACTTCCAATGCCAGCACATCCTTCCTTAGGTGCAGGGCCCAAAGCTTTTCACGATATTCCAAACATGCTCTGCAGACAGATAGGCTAAATGAGTGAGCAAAAGTCTGGCAAATGAAGTAAGAGGTGGATGAATATGAAATTGCCCACTTGGGCAGGAAGAATCAAAAAGGAAGCTTTCTAAATTTGATAGACTGCAAAGCTCTGAGATTGAGGAATAAAGATGTCCTTGTGCACAAGTCACAAAAGGTCAACGCGACAATACACCCATCCAGGATGTTGTCAATAAAGGTACACATAGAAACATAGAAGATAGGAGCAGGAGGCGGCCATTTGGCCCTTCAAGCCTGCTCTGCCACTCATCACAATCATGGCTGATCGTCCAACTCAACAGCCTAATCGTGCCTTCTCCCCATAACCTCTGAACCCATTCGCCCAAGTGCTATATCTAGCCACCCCTTGAATACATTCAATGTTTTGGCATCAACTACTTCCTATGGTAATGAATTCCATTGGCTCACCACTCTGGGTTAAGAAATGTCTCATCACCGTCCTAAATAGTCTATCCTGAATCCTCATACTGTGACCCCCTGGTTCTGGACACCACCATTAGGAACATTCTCCCTGCATCTACCCTGTCCAGTCCTGTTAGAATTTCATAAGTCTCTATGAGACCCCCTCCTCATTCGTCTCAACTCCAGTGAAAACCATCCTCATCATACATCAGACCCATCATCCCTGGAATCAGCCTGGTAAACCTTCGCTGCATTCCCTCAACAGCAAGAGCATCCTTCCTCAGAAGAGGCGGCCAAAACCGCGCACAATATTATAGGTGTGGCCTCACCCAGGTCCTGTACAATTGCAGTAACACATCCCTGCTCCTGTACTCAAAACCTCTCACAATGAAGGCCAACATACCATTTTCTCCCCTCCCCCGACCGCATCCCAAAACCAGCCCAGCTCAAACCCGCCTCCCTAACCCGTCCTTCCTCCCACCTATCCACTCCTCCCACCTCAAGCCGCACCCCCATCTCCTACCTACTAGCCTCATCCCATCTCCCTGACCTGTCCATCCTCCCTGGACTGACCTATCCCCTCCCTAATTCCCCATCTACACTCACCTTTACTGGCTCCAACCCCGCCTCTTTGACCTGTCTGTCTCCTCTCCTTTATCCATCTTTTATCCGCCTCCCCCTCTCTCCCTATCTATTTCAGAATTCCCTTCCCCTCCCCCATTTCTGAAGGGTCTAGACCCGAAACGTCACCTTTCCTGCTCCTCTGATGCTGGTGTTCATCCAGCTGTACACCTTGTTATCCAATATACCATTTGCCTTGTTTACCGTTTGCTGCTGCTGCACCTGCATGCTTGTCTTCAGCGATTGGTGGACTGGGACACCCAGGTCCTGCTGCACACTCCTCTCTCCCGATTTACAGCCATTCAGGTAGTAATCTGCTTTCTGGTTTTTGTTTCCAAAGTGAATAACCTCACATTTATCCAAATTAAACTGCATCTGTCATTGATTTGCCCACTCACCCAAACGGTCCAGATCATGCTGAAGGATCTCTGCATCCACGTCACAGTTCACCCTCCCACCCAACTTCATATCATCTGCAAATTTTTAGATGTTACATTTTGTTCCCTCATCCAAATCATTAATATAAATTGAGAATTTAATATATATTGCAAATACATCAAGAATGACTACGTCAGGATATTGTTTCAATATTTAATAAAGGGAATATATTGAAGAGAGGGAATTTGGAACAAGTCCCTGGACGTTACCAAGTAGGACTTTTCAGGGTAAACAGGGCTAAGAATCATTGTAGTTTTCCGTGTTTTGGTCAATCCCAGCGTTTCAATCAGGCTACATTCCTTTTTATCAGACTTTGTGCAGTTAAGTATGATCAAGTGGCTTGCCAGGTCAGTTCAGATGGCAATTATGAAGCAACCACATTGCTGTAGATCTGGAGGCACATGTAGACCCAGATCAGACAAGGATGGAAGACTATCCTTCCCTGAAAAGAATATTAATGAATGAAATGGAGTTTTATGATGATTAACAACAGTTACGGTCATCATTATACTGGATTCAGAGTCTAGAACGTTCACCATTACACCATGGAACCCACAGCCAGGGGCAGCACGGTGGCACAATGGTTAGCACTGCTGCCTCTCAGCACCAGGGGCCGGATTCAATTCCACCCTCGGGCAACCATCTGTGTGAAGATTGCACATTCTCCCTATGTCTGCGTGGGTCTTCTCCGGGTGCTCTGGTTTCCTCCCACAGTCCAAAAGATATGCAGGCTAGGTGGATTGGCCATGCTAAATTCCCATAGTGTTTAGGGATGTGTCGATTAGGTGGGTTATCGGGGGGATGGATTTGGGTGGGTGCTCTGAGGGTTGGTGTGGACTTGTTGAGCCGAACGGCCAATAGGGATTCTATTATACTTTTTTTTAAAAAAAGCTCCAGATCTTTATTATTAGAATTTAAATTCCACCATCTGCTATGGTGGGATTCAACTCCAGACATCAGACTACTACTGAATTTCTGATCACTATGCCAGTGACAATTCCACTACACCACACCACCTTCTAAATGATACAATGCCAATCAACTTTTTAAAAAAAAAGTCTAGTTTGTAGGCGACAAACTGCAAAAATGATTTGTAGTTTTAATTTGCATTTAAAAACGAACTTAGGGAACTTCCTCTAATGGGGAGGCCACATACTTCCTGTTCTAAGAAACACTCAAAGGTTCAGCACATTACACTGTATGGATATTTATATTTAACCATGTCACAGTAATAAAATAATAAAAAATTCTCTTAACATTGGGAAAGTTGCCTACATCATATTGAAAGCATAAACAGCTACAGTTCAATGTCAAGTTTTCTTATTAAACATTTCCAAAGTAAGAGTAAGTTTAGTTGCACTGTGTGCGCAAATTTACAAACATCTTATGCAGTACTTGGAAATTTGCAGATTTCCATAAGTTTATATTTGCTTGTGAAAGAGGTGTCATTTCCATGATGACAATTGCTCTACTGAGAATTCATTGTAAACTAGGTATAGCGGCATAGCATGCCTCATACTTGGTTATTCACAGCAAAGCTTGCTGTGCAGAACTGCTCCAGTCAATTAGTCCAGCCCAATTACTATTTATGATTATACATGACTGACAGTTATTCAATAGCACTGTGGAAGCATGAACATAAAAGCTATTGACATTCATGGCACACCACCTGGAGGACAACTCAAGAGGGCAAATAAGCAGCACAACCATTCAACATGAACAAAACAGTACCAACGTTGGGCCACCTCAGCTGTTCAAACACAAGTACAAAATTGAGAATACCATTCTTTGGAGGGAGAATGTTCACAGTTTAACTAGTGTTAATGCATCCCCCTAAGTGAAGACACTGACTGAATTACTTGCAAGCAGTTGTTGAGGGATAGAGAAGGCTGGATTAACTTTCTTCTCAAAACCTTGCATTCAAATACGAACAAAAATAAACAAAGCTCAGAACCTGTCTTTGGGATCAGTTTACACTTATATTTTCTCATACTGGTGAGAAATGGGCACTTCAATCCGGAAGAATGCGAGGAATTGCATCTTGGTACAACAAGTAAGGGTAGGGTTTATACAATTAATGGTAGGGCCTTGGGTAGTGTTATATAACAGAGGGTGCAGGAACATAATTCTTTGAAGGTTGCATCATATATAGACAGGGTGGTTAAAAAGGCATTTGGCACACTAGTCTTCATTGCTCAGTCCTTTGAGTATAGGAGTTTGGAAGTCATGTTGAGGTTGTACAGGGCATTGGTGAAGCTTCTTCTGGAGTACTGCGTCCAGTTCTGGTCGCCCAGTTATAGGAAGGATATTAAGCTGGAGAGGGTTCAGAAGAGATTTACCAGGATGTTGTCAAGTACAGAAGGTTTGAGTTTTAAGGCTCGATCAGCTAGGATGATTTTCACTGGAGTGTAGGAGGTTGAAAGGTGACCTTGTATAGAAGTTTATAAAATAATGAGGGTATAGATAGAGTTAATGGTAGCTGTCTTTTCCCTAAGACAGTAGATTTCAAGACTAGGGGCTACATTTTTAAGGTGAGTGGAGAGAGATTTTAAAAAGACAAGGGGCAATTTTTAATGCAAAGGATTGTTTGCATGTGGAAAGAACTGAGGTAGTGGAGGATGTGGGTACCATTACAACATTTAGAAAAAAAATTTGGATGAGTACATCAATAGGAAAGGTTTGGACAGATAAGGGCCAGGAGCACACAGGTGGGACTAGTTTAGTGTGGGATTATGTTTGGCATGGACTGGTTGGATTGTAGGGTCTGTTTCTGTTCTGTATGACTGACAAGAATATTTCTCAAAGCTCCATTTTATGGCATTGCTAAACTTTAAAATCACAGCTTTCATGTAAGATTTTTTTTAAAAACAATTCTGATGAATATCAGTAAATTCACTATTAGAGGATTTGCATTTTATTAAAGGCCCCAAGAACCTCAACACAATGCAGTGTCCTCTACGTTGGGGAAACGAAGCGTAGACTGGGTGACCGCTTCGCAGAACATCTACGCTCTGCTCGTAAGAGAGACCCTGACCTTCCAGTTGCCTGCCACTTTAACACACCACCCTGTTCCCTGGCCAACATCTCCATCTCAGGCTTGCTGCAGTGTTCGTGAAGTTCAGCGTAAGCTGGAAGACCAACATCTCACTTTCCGCTTGGGGACCCTGCAACCCCTAGACTCGATAGAGTTCAACAATTTTAGGGTCTGAACTCTCCCATGTCTTAGCCCCAAACCCCACACACCAGGCCTTGTTACCACATAGTAGCTAACAATTGATAGTGTGTAATGGCAGACTAACAAACAGTCTCCATTAACAGCTATTCATCCTCCCAGCCAGATCGTTATCCACTCCTTTGTCTCTCCAACTGTTCTTCTTTCTTTGGGCTCTATCTCCACCTATCCTTTACTCCTTAACTCGTCCCATCACCCTATCTTCTGCATATAAACTGAATTTCCCAACTACCATCAGTTCTGAGGAAGGGTCACTGGACCCAAAAAGTTAACGCTGATTTTTTTTTCTTCACAGATGCTGCCAGACCTGCTGAGCTTTTCCAGCAATTTCTGGTTTGCAGCAACCCTGGTTCTTTCGCTTTTTATGTGAAATCACAGGCTGTACTTTTGCTATATTTATACTGATTTCACATACCAACAGTTTAAAAAAAGTGATGAAAGGTAGTTAACACAAGTTTAAACGAAATCACATTGCTGCAGGCTGTTTAAAATAACATGCAGAGAGAACAACTGCCATTAAGCAACATTCTTGTTCTAAAGTAAACAAAAAGTTATAACATGGAATGGAATGTAAATTTGAATTACATTGAACTTGCGGGCATTCATAACAGATAGTAGTGACCAATGTAGATGCAGCTGTTTTAGTAAGAAATAATTTAATATTGGAATATGTGTAATATCACAAACATTAAGAAGTTTAAAATGCAAGATTTACCTTCCTTTCAATGGGCATGTAACTATTGTACACTAATGCTCCATGTCTATAAAATATCACATCAGCATATCATTGCACTATAATATATAATCAAGAGCTAAAGTGTAAACAAAATTTGAGAACCATAGTTGCATGCGTGCCAACTATCTGAAACAGTGTCCACTTTAACAGCAAAAACATTCATTTTTTTTTAAGGAAAGATCAAGTAATTTTCTATTGCAAATGAAGCATAACAATAAAAAAACCCAATCCATTTCATTACAAATAGAACTAGTGCCTTTGGTGGGAACAGAGGCCTTGCTTTCTTCCACTTTTTTGTAAATTTGAGGCAGATTGGCATTCACAGCTATAGATACTTTACTTTCTCTGCTCAATTCACTCATTATCTTTATGCCTTGCTATCACTTTTTGAGAGGAATTATTTCTAAAACAATTGCCTTTTCTGAATTTGAGGATTCTGCCTGAGACAACCATAGTCACCCATGTTCTCTATCATTACAGAATTGTCATGGCTTGGTAATCAGACATATTGCAATAGGGTTTGAGGAAAGAATCGAATGGTTTTCAGTTTATTAACTTTCTCATAGTGTTGGTCCTTTTGAAAATTTGGAAAGCCTGCATTATTGGAGAGAAGCAGCATTCCTGACTGATAAGGATAATAGATTTCAACTCAGCTTCAGTCAGTCAAAGATACATTGCACAACATTCCCCTGCT
>NW_025967481.1:0-16518 GCF_021869965.1 Rhincodon typus
TCAAGATTGATGTGAATCAATGCCTTTCCTTGAAAACAATCTTGTTTCTCTCTCAGCAAATGTTGCCAGACTTGCTGAATTTCTCCAGAGTTTTCTATTTTTGTTTCAGATCTCAAGCACCCACAGTACTTACTTTCATTTCAGTTTTACTGTAGCTGCATAAGACCTTGGTGAGACAATGTCTGAAGTACAGTGTAAAAGTTTTTTGCCTCCTTATTTGAAAAAGAATATAATACCTTTGGAAGAAGTTCAGAAAAGGTTCATGTGAATCATTCCTTGGATAAAGGGCTTATCGAAGGAAAAGAAGGAACAGCCTGGCCTATACCCATTGGGAGTTTAGAAGAAAGGGTAGTTGGTTTACTGCGACATGTAGGGTCTGAGGGGATTAGATAGGGTGGATAATTCTTCCCATGGTGGAGATTAAAACCAGGTGATATAGAATCCCTACAGTGTGAAAGCAGGCCATTCAGTCCATACCAACCCTCTGAAAAGCTTCCCACTCTATCTCAGTAATCCACTTGGCCTGCACATCCCTAGACGCTATGGGAAATATAGCATGGCCAATTCACCTACCTGCACATCTTCGGACTGTGGGAGGAAACCAGAAAACCCAGACCCAGGGACAATGTACAAACTCCAAGCAGACAGTCGTCCGAGGGTGGAATCAAACCCAAGTCCCTGGCGCTGTGAGGCAGCAGTGCTAACCACTGAGCCACTGTGCTGCTGCAGCTTAAGAACAAGAGGTATCTCTTTTAAGACACAGAAACGAGGAGAAATGTTTTGTTTCTGAGGCTCATGAAAGTGTGGAATTCTCTTCCCCAGAAGGTAGAAGAAGTTGTCTTTAAATCTATTCAAAGATGAGAAACAAGAGAGTCAAGGCTTATGGGGAGCAGACAGAAAAATGAAGATGAAGACACAATCAGATCAGCCATGATCTCATTGAATGATGGTGCTAGCTTGCACAGGTGAATGACATACCCCTGCACCTAAGTACTATGTTTCTACATTCTACCTCACATTACCCATTTAAAACATTGGTTCTAACCTACTTCTTTGACCAAACATTAGATCATCTGACCAAGTATCTCCTCATAGGGCCCAGAGTCATATTTTGTGATATATTGCTGCTGTGAAGCACCTTGAGACCCTTTATAATATTGAAGCCTCTAAATAAATCCAAGTTGTTGTTGTTTAACAAAAGAAAGGTTGGCAAAGGAAAGAAAAAGAATTGAAGACGTGAAAGAATTGAGGTATGTCAGGGGTATTGATTATATGAATTTAAGTTTTAATTTGAATGGCCTGATGATTTCTAAAAAAGGATTTAGACTGTTTTGAGTTCCTAAGCGGGAATAGAAATAAATCTGAGAATGGTACAGCAAGTCAGTGATAAAAATAAATGAATCTCACATGAATGACTAAGATCATTTACTCCAAAGTCATTGTCAAATTACAGAAAGTAAATAGACAGGAATAAGGCAAGCTTAGCAAAGATGGAAGCAGTGAAGCACTTTTGCAAGTGATTCTGCAACTGGACAACATTAGGTAAATATTCCTAAATATGCGAAGAATTATGCTGGCAAATAATCTAAAATTGCCAGTCAGGCTTGTGGCCCACCTACATGTAGCTTTGTTCTTTGCAGACAGAAAGATCTCTACACACCTTGTGCCTGTTTCAGTATCACAAAATAGCTAACAGCCATTTCCTGGTTCACTTACCAAGGCAATGTCTTGACAATCAGATACAGTCCGGCCTGGTTTAAATGTTAAAGCTGGTGAATTCTCTACTGCAATGTCTCTACTAATCAGAGTCAACTTGCTTATCAATGAGCACTGATTGATTGGGCCAGCTATATAAATAATGTAGCTACAAGACTAGGTTAGAAACTGGGAATTTTGCAATGAATAGCTCACCTCCTGCTTCATAATGTCTGTCCACCATTTACAAATCGGATGTGTGATGGAATACTCCCCACTTGGCTAGATGAGTGGATGAATTCCAACAACACTCAAGATGCTTGTCACCATCCAGGACAAAGTAACCCATGTAATTTATATCCAATCCACCATCTTCAACATTAACTCCCTTCATATAGTGGTAGCGGTGTGTCCGATCTAAAAGATGTACCACATTAACATACTAAGGCTTATCTGACAACATCTTCCAAACCCACAATCTCCAACACCTAGAATGACAAGGGAGGCAGCTACTTTGAAACACCCTATTGCAAATTCCCCTATAATCATACACCATCCAGACTTGAAAATATATCATTGTTCCCTCATATCTGCTGTGTCAAGATCCGGGAATTCCCTTCATAACAACACAATGAGTGTTCCAATGCCTCAACATCTGCAGCGGTTCAAGAAAACAGCTCACCACCACCTTTTCCTGGGTGCTTAGGGATGGTAACAAATGCTGGCCAGTTCCCACATCCCATGAATGAATAATGGAAGAAAAAAAGTACGAGACCTCCTCAAAACTCACCATTTGTAAGCCAGTAGCTGGAAGTGCCTACAAGTGGGGAATCCTGAAATTCATGCCAAGTATGACTTAGGAAAACAAATAGATATTGGATCTTGGGAACAGCTTGGGAGAAACTGAGTTAGTTTTGAATTGCTTTCATGAACAACCAGCAGAAACACTGTGTACCAAAAGTTTCCTCCTATGATGTCAATCTGATTTGATTTGATTTGATTTATTCTTGTCATATGTACTGAGATACAGTGAAAAGTATTGTTTTGTGTGCTAAACAGACAAATCATACCTTACATAAGTACACCAAGGTAATAGAACAAAGTGCAGATAATACTGTTACAGCTACCGAGAAGGCGCAGAGACAGATCAACTCTAATATATGAGAGGACCATTCTTCATTCTAATGACAGTGGAGAAGAAGCTGTTTTTGAATCTGCTGGTATGTGTTTTCAACTCTTTGTATTTTCTGCCAAATGGAAGAGGGTGGAAGAGAGTATAACCGGGGTGGGAGGGGTCTTTGATTATGTCAGCTGCTTTCCCAAGGCAGTGGGAAGTATAGATGGAATCAATGGAATGGAGGCTGGTTTGCATTATGGACTGGGCTGCGTTCAGTTTCACCTTTGAAAATCACTTTTGTGACTCCTCTATCCATCCTCCAGGTAACAGTACCATTGCCTCAACTAGTTTAAGAGTGGAAAAATCAACCACGAGTTTTATTGTGAATCACCTTCACTATCACCATTAGGGGAGGTGTTGGCCTAGTGGTATTATTGCTGAACTGTTAATCCAGAGGCCTAGGTAATGTTCTGGGACCTGGGCTTAAATCCCACTACAGCAGATAGTGGAATTTTAATTCCATAAAAAGTCTGGAATTAAGAATCTATTGATGACCGTGAACTGTCAATCGTCAAGAAAATCCCATCTGGCTCACTAATGTCCTTTAGGTAAGGAAACCTGCCACCCTTACCTGATCTGGCCTACATGTGACTCCAGACCCATAGCAATGTGGTTGACTCTTAACTGCCCTCTAGGGTTGGGCAATGATGCTGGCCTAGCTAATAATGCCCTGATCCCAGGAATGAATTAGAAAAAATATATTCTGCTGAGTTCGTGGCATTTTCTCATTTTGCTTTATTATTTTACACTATCTACCAATCCCAGGTGGAAAGTTGGAAATATGAATAGCAACTAATAAAGTGCATCAAACCAACAATCATGCCTCATGAGTCAGATAACCAATGGGTACTCTAAACCCAGCTCACTGATGAGGAATGGTTAATTGAATGGAACAGGAGAATGCTTTGGAAATCTTACACTCGCAGTAAGGCAATATTTTCAGAGGGTGAAGAGCCAAACTATATTTTTAACTCATATCAGAGAAACCAAAATCTATTTCCTGTAACTACAAATATAAATGATGTCCAAACCTTTTCTTATGTAGAGGACAACTAAAGCCATCTTGCACTCTTTATTTCAAATGATAATCTCACACAATAACTCACAGTGACTGTAGTTTTCCCTCAGGTTTGTGTGAACATGACACACAACCACATGCGCCCACACACTGCATTTCAATAAAGCTCTCACCCTGCAGAAAATTCACCGTTTAAAATTTTTTTGTACTTTTAACATCCAAGCTCTAAACCTTGACTTTAGTACACAGAGTTCCTCAATAACAGGAAACTGACAGCTTTAATCACTAAACAAGTCAAATATGTTTTAAAACAAAGTAATAGTCTTAGATTCCATTCCATTTTCTTTTTGTTTGCACATGGACTATGGTGCAAGACTTACACTTTAAAAGGAGATTAATTATGCAAACTCTGTCTCAAATTTGTCAAACAAAACAAAAATTCATTCATTGTCCCTATTCCCCTCCCTCTCCTGAAGCAGGTTTCCATAAAGTCCAACAAGGCCCGATCAAAACACTGTAATAGCCTGATTGCAAGAAACCAGCTAGAGTCAAGGGTACAGGAACACTGTGGGTGCTGTGAAGTCAGCACTGGGACTAAGGATCAACATTGACTTCTATATGAGACTTGGTGTTAGAAGAGAAGTGATGGTATAAAACAGCATCAGCACCCACATCAAAACACTACACCATCCTTTTAAGGCTTAACTTTGTCTATGGTAGCAAGCTTTGAGGCTACTTCATGTAACCCAAGGACAGGGCTCCATTATATTGGCGATTGTGCACAAACCCTGTGTCTCATGGAGGCAGCCTGCTCTAAGGAAGAATGGCTGCCTTGCAGCAAGTTTTGCCCATACAGGGCTGTTGGCCCACTTAGGGTCAGCATTACTTGACATACCAGCAGCGCCAGCAGGAACACTGACTGCTGTTATCATGGTCAGTGAAAAATAGGCGAGGTACGATGCATCACAACGTCACTTGGTATCATTGAGGGGGATTGGTCAGGGTGAAAATGGTCAGGATTTGAGAGGTCATGTGAGGAAGGCAATCTGTGATGGGGCCCAATAAAGAAGGACCCACACCTGCATACCACAAGCTAGTGCAGGGAAACCTGCTGGGCTGGTCACTGGGTGTGAGCCTTTCCTACTGCCTGTTAAACGTTGGGCATAGAAGGTTAAGGACCTTCAAGGGGGCAGTTCATGCCCATTTCAGGGCCTCAGCTGACTCACTAATGGGTTGATCACTCTAAGCCACCTCCCTTCCCAATCGTGCTGGTTTCAGTGTGGTCGCTGAAGGGGTGGGTGGGCAGACCAGGCTCTGGATTTAACACGATAATCCCACACGTCAAACCTATACCCATCAACAGTGGAGCGTTAAATACACACATATACACACTCACACACTCATACACACACACGCACACTCACACACAAACACACACTCACACACACACACTCACACACACACACACGCTCACACACACACACACGCTCACACACACACACATGCTCACACAGACACACGCACACGCTCACACGCTCACACACACACATGCTCACACAGACACGCACACGCTCACACAGACACACAACGCTCACACACGTGCTCACACACACACACACGCTCACACACACACACACACGCACACGCCCACCCACACACACATGCTCACACAGACACACACACGCTCACATAAACACGCGCTCACACACACACACTCACACACACGCTCACACACACACACACACACACACACACACACACACACACACACACACGAAGATACAAATATAACTTAATTACAGCTGCACACTCACCCCTTTTTTGCATAAAACTGAATAGATCATCCAGAAATTCTTTCCTCTTCGGATCATCATCCAGCTCATACAGCTGAAAGATAAAATAAAAATAAACTTTAGTCTATGTCATGTTCTAAGCCCAAAGATTTTACTGCACATCATAGGCTTTAAACTGCCTGTGACCGACAGACCACAGGAGTAAGTGATCTCCCCTGTGGCAACAATTGTTTGATCCTGTGGATTCTTTGCTCAGTTTCCTTCGACCAAGGTTGGGGACCATTCAAAGGTTGCCCGGTAATTTACTGGGATTACAAATTAATCCTGGGCCACTGCTGTGAAAAGACAATTCATAAGGGCAACTAAAAAATGTCAAAAAAACAACTTTGAAGTTTTCAATACGGTGAGATACTGCAGTATGCCGCTAACAGATGCTGTGACATCGGGCATGGCTCTTGCTGCATTCTCCTGAAAAACAATCTCCTGCAGCAGTAATTCCAAACAGCTCCAATGAATCTAGTTCTGTCTTTGACTGCATGTTTCGAGGTCCTCACCTATCAAATTAGGTATTCAGTATAGACCTTATCCAACATTCCCTTTCCTTCAGCAGGATAATCATGATTAAAATTCAATGCATGTCTGATTAGATATCACGTCAGAGGGCACAGTTGAAATTACCTTCAACTGTTGCAGTACTAAGGAAACGCTGTCCTGTTGGAGGTTTAGAAAGACTTGTACTAAAGAAGCAGAGATAGTAGGAACTGCAGATGCTGGAGAATCTGAGATAACAAGGTGTAGAGCTGGATGAACACAGCAGGCCAAGCAGCATCAGAGGAGCAGGAAGGCTGATGTTTCGGGCCTAGACCCTTCTTCAGAAATTTCTGAAGAAGGGTCCAAGCCTGAAACGTCAGCCTTCCTGCTCCTCTGATGCTGCTTCGCCTGCAGTGTTCATCCAGCTCTACTTACTGAAGAAGCATCTTTCCTGACTACAGACATAGCAGCCAACTTGTACACAGTAAGCTCTTCCAAGCAGCAGTGTGATAAAGAGCAGATCAGCTGCTTTTGTGATGTATTGTCCAAAAAGCTGCAGAGAATTCCCTTGCTCTTCTTCAAAATGATGCCATTTTCCAGTCATGAGAGGGCAGATACGAGCTTGCTTTAACACTCATACAAAAAGACAGCATCCTTCAACAGTACGGTATTTTCTTAATACTGCACCGGAATGTCAGCAAGCTACCACTTCACTAAATTTTGGATATATACAGCAGATTTATTTAAGTTTGAAGATTCTATACGTTTTTTGTGCTTGCACAGTAATTTCACATCACTTAAAGGTCCTGCAGAGTAATCTGTGGGTTGCTCTGCAGCTACACCATACACAGCAAGCAATGAACATTAACCCTGACTTTTGTGCTCAATTCCTGGAGAGGGACTTGAACTCAAAACCATCAGACTCACAGGCAAAATCACTACCAACTGAGATAAAGCAATATTCAGTTCACCTCTGTCCATAACCTGTTTGCTTCTCTCCACATCTTTGTGATCTGTATATCCTTTGCTTACTATGATCTGCCTTTACCGCTCGTAAACAAAGCTTTTCACTGTATTTCGGCACACATGACAAAAAAAATCAATCAATCAATCAATCAAAATAGGTCTTGACAGGTCTCACGGGTGGACAGAATAGATTCTTAGGTGTAGCTGTATCAGCCAACAATTCCCTCAACTAATACCAATACAAAGGGGCTGATTTCACTCATAAATATCCCCGGCTCCATGACAGTCCTCAGTCCACTTAAATTGCACTCAAAGGATGGAAGAAGAACCAAAATAAAGCAAAAACCAGTGACTTTCTGTTTTATTGAATCTTTTCCGTTGCTGGGGACATAACTGGACCTTAGCAGGTGGAACTTGCACCTGAAACAGGTCGGAGCATCATGAATATAAGATCATAAATGGACAAAAGACGTAAAGACTCTGAAGCTGGATTTATGTTTGCACATATGACTAGCACTAGTTCCTGCTCCTGTTCACCAACTGCAATCAGTTGAATCTGGGAAGCAGACATCTCCAGTCATAAATAAATGGATGCTCAACTTCTGCTAGGTGAACATTCAGGGAACTTCTTTTCTGGCAGTCCACCTGATTATAACTCATGCTGTTGTTCTGCATTCATCTTACTTGTTGCCCCTCAGCAATACTCCTCTATGTTCTCAGCACTAATCCCCAATTCACTGCTGCTGCTGCTGTGGGCAACCACAAAAACAGATTATCTGCTTCAACTTGGCAGTTGCCTATGCAGACCATGCTGCACATTGGCAGTGCCCCAACTCCATTATAACCACCTCAAAAATCAATAGGGTTGCCCTTCAGGTCATCACTGCCAACACATCATCTGCCATTTCACACACACACACGTACGAAAACCACCTCAGCTCTTGCTCTTAATCTCACTGCTGTTTGTTTTGCTGCGTACAAATTAATCACTGGTATTATCTATATATTAGGGCGAGTACATTTCAAAGAAATACTTTGTGAGATGTAAAGCATCTACACACATCCTGAGGATACTTGCTACAATATCAAGCTTTCTCTTTTCTTTCATTCATCAGAACATTTTCCATCCACTGTAGATGTAGACATGCAGATGAATAGGTTTGAAATTATTTTGCAGGACTTGATCTCTTTGGCCAGCTCAGAATCTGAAGTTTTACAATAGCTACATCTTTGTAGCAAACCTCTCACATTTGATTATTGCTTTTTCAATTTAATTGGTACCTATACACCCACAGATTTTTTTTTAATCAGAGAGGTTGTCAAGACAATGAAAAAGTGGTCTTTCTCTGTGACTAGAAGAGTAGTGTTATTGAAAACTGATACATCCTGTTTTGCCAGGCTGTTGCCATCATGCATTTTAATTTTTTTTGTGCAATAGAACCAATCACGGCAGTACTAGCTCTGACTCAAATCATTTCTTAATCATTTAAGGACGCTTTTGACGAGATTCGCAAAGAATATTTTTCATGACTGCTAATGGTATAATGCAGCTTTTTAATACTTTTTTTCTGATGCAGCGTACACTAAAAATCAGCAGAACTCCCACTGTTAATAATTAAAAACATTGGAACAGAGAAAATATATTAAAAGGAAGAGGAGGAGGAGAATATAATCAAACCTCTTGTTAACAGGTCATTTTCTTTATGATTAAATATTGAAATGAATAGGGAGCAGCTTATTACATACGACAGAATGTGTCTCTGTGCAAATACAGAGAGTTACAGCCTCTTTTCAACCAGTTGCAATGTCACCCCTTAACAACGTTGAAAACCTGTCAACAACCAAATAGCTGTGCAGGGCTCTAGCATTCTGGCCCAATGGAAGTATCACCTTTTTCAATACATTACATTTGAAATGTGAATGAATGACTGAGCAACTATAAGAATGAGTGAGGATGCATGTTGTTTTACCTCTTCTGTTATTAAATAAAGAATTTGAATTTATATAGCACTATTAACATTTTCCTGAAGTTGGTCAGAAGCTGAGTTCTGCCCCACCAATTTCACCTCTCCTTCCTCAGGCACCTCAGGAAATTTGGCATGTTCTGTAAGGTCCCTCACCAACTTCTACAGATGCACCATAGAAAGCACACTGTCCGGGTGCATAACGGCCTGGTATAGCAACAGCTCTGCCCAGGACTGTAGGAAATTACAGAAGGTGGTGTGCACAGCCCAGACCAACATGGAAGCCAAACTTCCATCTCTGGACTCAATTTACACGGCTTGCTGCTGCGGAAAGGCAGCCAACATCATCAAAGACCCATCACACCCGGGTAATGATCTCCCACAACCTCTTCCATCAGGCTGAAGATACAGAAGCCTGAATACAAGGACAAGCAGGTTCCAGAACAGTTTCTTTCTGGCCATTATCAGACTATTGAATTGACTCTAGCCTCAAATAATGTAACCGACAATGTAATCTGTATGCCTCTAAGTCTTTTTGATCTGTACATCCTTTGCTTGCTCTGATCTGCCTGTACCCCTTGTGAACAGTTTTTCACTGTATTTCGATACACATGACAATAAAATCAAAATCACCAAATCGTCTCCAGGTGGTTCAATTTCCTCAGCGACTGATTAACAAATACACATTATTCTTGCACTATTTTCCACATGGCCAGCAACTTGTAATTTTAAATGTGTTAACGTTATACTCATGCACAAAGGAACCTTACAAAAATATAAGAAAACCCTTACCAAAGGAAATTAAACTGCCTTTGTCCACCTGTCTGAACAAATCCAATGTTGTTTTAAACTAAGGCATAGTTAAGAACCAGAAATAGAAGCAGAAATGTGAATATCAGATTAGACAGTGATGTGTGACAGGTGAATAATAAATCAACAACTCATTTATATTTTACCACCATTTGTTTCCATTGTACTCTATGTGTCAACAATGTAGTTCATAATTCTCTTTCATTTGCTAATAATTGGTTGAGCAAGTTTAACATTCAGATTACTTACAGCCCAGTCTTTCAATTTTACCCTTAACTATTTCATTGCAGTTCATAAAGCAAGTCGCCCATTCTCCCCAAATATTAACTCCCTGTTATTTCCACACTATATCTATGTCTCAAATCACCTTATTTTCAGATTTTACTTGGCATTTCCATTTTACATTTATAAAATTTTCTAATCAGCACTGATAATAGCTTGGTACAGTTTTAACTTAGCTCTTTATTGTGAACAGATTCATACCAAAGTTTAGAAAATACTGATCATGAAATCTTGATGACCAAACCTTATGGATTACCACATCACATTGTTACGTTCTCAACTCAAAAAGAGAGATTGTTCAGACAGGACCTTTTTCTTTTATTAGCTACCGCTTGCTAATGGAGTTCTCATGTTTGAATCAAATTATTCCATTATTTTACCAATTATTGATGTAGAACTAATAAACTTCCTGGAACTGACGTGTGATCATCTTTAAATACCGGTGCTAAGTGAGATTGATTCCAAGCTGGTGGGACCTCACAAGTGTTTGATGATGCACACTAAGACCATGTTTAAAGCTACTGCAAAAGATAGAATTTAGTCAGCAGTTTAAGAAGACCATTAAAGCTTTGTGAGGCTATTTTCTAGTTCCTGCCATGTTAAAGCCAGAAATACCTACTAACCAACAGTAAAACAGTCAAGGAGTCACTTTACACAGTCATGCCATCAAGCAGCAATTTATATGTCACAGCTTACTTTACTGCATGCCTTGACCTATGACACTCCCTGCTGACAGCAATGGGCATCTTGCCAAGTCCTCTCAGTTAAAGCTGTAAAATAATCCACAGAGAAAAGCTGTGATAAAACTACCGAAGCCTAACACTTGCAAAAATACTGCAATTTATAGCTGTTTAAATTAAATGGCGTGAAATAAATAAGAATGTGCATTTATATTCCAACTTGATGATATGAGGATGTCCCAAAGTGCTTTACAGCTACTGAAATATTTTTTCTGAAATGTTGTCATTGTTGTAACATTGAGAATCACAGCAACTAATTTGCACACAAACAAAACAAGTCATGTAACCAGAAGTTCTGTTTAATTGAAACAAAATCAGAAATTGTTGGAAAAACTTAGCAGGTCCGGCAGCATCTATTGAGAGAAAGTAGAGTCAACATTTCAGGTCCACTGACCCTTCTTCAGAACGGATTGTAGCTAGAAAACGATTGGTAAATATGCTAAAGAAAGGGTGGAGGGAAGGGGAAGGATAAACGATAGGTGGAGATGGAGCCCAGAGAGAGAGAAAAAAACAGTTGGGCGAACAAAGGAATGAGAAAGGTTTGCTGCTAATGAATAGCTGCTAATGGGGACCATTAGTAACCGACAATGAGTTGTTTGTGGTAGTAGCCCACGTGATGACAAGGGCTGGTGTGTGGGTCTTGGGGTAAGGACATGGGAGAAGGTGCCTAGGCCCTAAAATTGTTGAACTCAATATTGAGTCCAGAAGGCTGCAGGGTTCCCAAGCAGAAAATGAGATGTTGTTCTTCCAGCTTGCATGGAGTTTCACTGCAGCATCATAGCAAGCCCAAGACAGAGACGCTGGTATGTTAAAATGGCAGGCAGCCAGAAGCTCAGGGTCATTTTGCAGATTGAAACTAGGTGTTGCCTACCATTTCAACAAATAGCTTCTTGAGGTGTTATTGGAGCTGCACTCATCCAGACAAATGTGGAGTATTCCATCACACTCCTAACTTATGCCTTATCGATGGTGCACAGGCTTTTGGCAGGGGGGTGGGGTCAGAAAATCTAAAATATCCAAATAACAACACTTTTGTCAATGAAACATTCTCTCAGTACTGCACTGAAGTGTCAGCCTGGATTATGCTCAAGTCTCTAAAGTGAGTTTTGAACACGCGACATTTTGACTTAAACATGTGCACGGTACCAAGGAAGCAAGACGGTCAACTTTCACTTTCGTTTAACTTGTCTCATTTTTAAAATTTAATTTTAATGCCAGTTTAATTATATTAATTCTAGAGCTTAATTAATCAAATGTTCACTGTCAGTTAGTACTAATCTCACTGGGCAATATCAGATTTTTCATAGTACGTTCAATGAATCACAAATACTTTTGCCTAACTTTTGTTTTATTTTTCATTCTGGATATTTTTCTTCAGTTTTCTGCCAATGTTTTCTCCTGTCTATCCTTCCTTCTCTCCTGAAGATGTTGACTGGTTTCACATGCTCTAGGCACCTTCAGTTACTTGGACTAAGCACCCATTTTTCATGTTATTAACAGCTGAGGACTAGTATTATACTCATGAAGCAATTAGTCACTGTATTTAGTCAGAAAGGGAATGTGGGGTAGGTTTCGAAGTTGTACCTTGGAGATCATTTGGCATTAAAGACCTGCATTTAGTTAGTACTTTACATGCCCATCCAGACATCTCAATCCACATGACTATATATGAACTGCCAGATTTACAATTCCACTGAAAACCAGTGTGATATCTGAGATTCATTTCCTAATGAACAGCCACTGCTAGTAACTCAGATCTTTCCTGCCTCATAATCTCTTGAAGATGCAAGGGTGGGCTTTCTTCCTTCAGCAGGTATACACACTTGAGGAGCTGATAGCTTTATTAGCCCCGATAGCACAAGAACAAGACAAAGATAGCACCGTAATGAAGAGTTCAACAGAATTGCTTTGCAGTTCCTATCTAGGTATATTACAAACACAGGAATTTGCATGTCTGGGCTCAAGCTAAGCATTTCAGATGCACACGTTCCTCAGCATGTTATGCTCCACAGGGACACAACAAGACGAGACTGAGGTCTTTATAGCATCAGGTCATGCGGTGATGACATCATGAGCACATTCCTTAAATGTAAATTGCAAATGAGCTGTGAGGCTTAACAAAAGAAAAATGATATAAATTGTGACAGGCCCCAACTGCCAGTAATTCAACATTTGCTTTACACCCATGCATCGAAATTGCTGCATTTCACAGGTAACAAAATAAAACATCAACTTGTTTGTGTTCCAAACATCTCTGCCTTGCGACCTTTTTCTCTATCTTTAGAAACTCCTTCAACCTACAGTTTTAATCACTTATCTTGATATCTTCTTACATGACTTGACATCAAGCTCTCTTAATACACCATGGCATGTTGCATGTTAGGCTGCTATATGTTTGCCAGTTGTTCTTATTTACCACTACACAAATAGCTACTGCAAATTTTGATCATGGTTAGCAAAAATTAAGAACCATGCTTCCAAAACAGGTTTATAATGAAATTATACAAATTCCATGAAGAAAATCTTCCCTAACATGAAGCTTTTTTTTCACATTTTCTAAATACCTCCTGTTGGTCTGTGATCGATAATTTCTATTGATCTGTCAAATATTGGTAAACTATTGGACCAATAATTAATTGGATACTGGACTACTTGAGATATTTTTGACCCTGTTAAAGCTAAATGGTCTGTAGAGCTTTCAAGCTCGACACATGTTTTTAACTAGAAAATGGCAAAAATAATCTCTTTCTTCCTTCACTTTCAGAATTTCATTACATTTCTTCATGTTCACTCTCCAATGGCTCACCTCAAAAATAGGAGAATGGAATTGCCCCTTTATTAAGTTATATTGAAATTGCTCTGGTGATCCTAAGCAATCCCAATAATTCAGTTGGTGAATGTGCTGTCCAACGTGACAATGAGCTATGCAGTCAACAAGGCTGCATGTTTGCAAAGTGTGTGTCCATGGGATGTGCGTGTTCGTGTGCAGGTGTTAAGAAATTGAATTTGGCCATATTGTTTCCCTACAGTCAAACCAATGAAATAAAACTTACAATTCGGGTCCCATGTGAAAACTAGCCACGTGTCTCGAACACTGACCACTAGTGGAGACAGCAGCATCTTTAGGAGAGAGTGGGAGAAAAATCAAAAATGGGAAAATGGCAACAACTTTAAACTTTTCAATCTTCTGAGATAAAATAGCACAGGAGACTTCTTTCTCACTACCACACTACAAGAATGGAGTAATACCAAGCTGGGCCATTGCCCACATGGTCAGGCAAGGCCCACATGATGAGATTTTCAAGCAGATTTTATTTTAGGAAGCCTGCACATATGCCCAAAACTAGTTGAAGCTTCATTAACACACTTTAATAAAGGTCCTAATACAGTTATGGAAATGACCATGCATAAAGTGGCTATGTTGTAACTCTCAAAGGAACTGATAAAGATTAATGCAAAAGTATTTTCACGTGATTTTTATTTTGTGGCCAGATTGGCCTGAAAATTTCTCTTGATCCTACAAAACCAAGGTGGCACAGCGCCAGGAATCAGGTTCAATTTTACCCTCAGGCGACTGTCTGTGTGGAGTTTGCACATTCTCCCCATGTCAGTTACTTCTGGATGCTCTGGTTTCCTCCCACAGTCCAAAGATATGCAGGTTAGGTGGATTGGCCATGCTAAATTGCCCATTGTGTCTAGGGATGTGCAGGCTAGGTATATTAGCCATTGGAAATGCAGGGTTGCAGGGATAAGGTAGGGGAGTGGATCTGGGTAGGATGTTCTTTGGAGGGTCATTGTGGACTCAATGGGCCGAATGTCCTGCTTCCACACTGTAGGGATTCTATGATTCTAAAACCCATCTCACTTTCTGCCGAATCGTCTCTAGCCCCCTCATGATGCCTTTAATGGAAAGGCTCTAGGCTGCTGAGTGTTCATTCAGGACTGATAGTTCAAGTATTTGATTATAATTGTTATATTATAAGATTATGAGGGGTATGGACAAGGTGGCTATGAAACAACTGTTCCCTTTAGTCAAAGGGTCAATAACAAGGGGGCATAATTTTAAAATGGAAGACAGGAGATTTAGAAGGGGCTCGAAGGAAGAATTTTTTATGCACAGGATGGTGGGAAGCTGGAATGTACTGTCTGGGAGGGCAGTTGATGCGGGAAACCTTACAATGTTTAAAAATACTTGGATGGGCAGTTGAAATAACATTGAAGGCTATTGGCCAGTGCTGGAAATTGGGACTAGTGTAGATTTAGTGTAGCTTTAGTGGTACAGACTTGATGGGCTGAAGGGCCTCTTCTATGCTGTATGATTCTACAATTCCATTATAACAAAGTCCAACCAGGAAAATAGTCCATGTCTCACAATGATCTCATCAGATAGGCACAGTGGACCATTACACATCAAGTGCATGGGGGTTACTAAAACTGATTAGCTTTAGAGATGTGAAGACATTGGCAAATGAGAAAAGATTTAAAACATAAAGAAATCACAATAATAACTTGATAACTTTAATATAGTAAATCAACTTATTTTCTCCAGGTACAAGATCAATTTATTCTCATGATGTTTATTAATACTTATTCTTATTTGGTCTCTGTTAAAATTCAGAAATATTGGCACATTTTGCATTATATGTGAAATAAAAATGCATTTTCTTGTTCATTTCAACTGAATATAATGTTCACAAAATAATGCGGGCCTGTCTGTACAGGAGCAGCTGTGAGATTTCTTTCTATTATAGCTTCTGAGTGCCTTTAGATGTGAAGAAATGTATCATATGAGCTGCAAGTAACAGGTTAATTAACAAATGCGCCATTATTGATATATGCTAATGTACCTTAGTGAGAGACTTATACTGAGAGAAATGAGCCCCTTGAAGCTTAGCAAGTAGTTATAACACTTTCACGAGATTAGTGGTATTGCAATATCTAGATCACAGTTGTCAACACTGCTTGTGCCTTATACACTTAGATCTTTTTTACGTCAAAGTACTCATCAGTTATTTACGGTCAAGATCATCCCTCAGTTTGGGCCCCA
Source organism: Rhincodon typus (assembly GCF_021869965.1). Lineage (NCBI taxonomy): Eukaryota > Metazoa > Chordata > Chondrichthyes > Orectolobiformes > Rhincodontidae > Rhincodon > Rhincodon typus. The sequence goes on from NW_025967481.1 coordinate 16,024, forward strand.
ATGCACTCGTTTCAACAGTGGTTTTGCTAAAAATACAGGAACATAACACTTCACTAGTTGGAACTTGCTAACTGAAAAAGACCCATTTTTCCCCCCTCTGCTTACTGTGTTATATTACATTCAGCAAAGGACTTTATTATTGAATTTTGTGAATCTCTGAGGGTGCACAACTTTGAGTGTGTGAGTTAGACACACCACATTCTCTTTCTCTTTTTCAGAACAGCTAAGATCACCTTGGGCAGAATCTAATGCTATTGCCAAAGACAGGTTTGGTGATGGGTTGGACATTTAATCGGACAGATTTGGTGGTGGGTACGGCTGCCACCACCTTCTCATCTCAGCCCCAAATAAGTCCAGGGCTGCCAGTGTCATGGACAGGCTATTTACCATGGACAGGCTATTTACCATGGACAGGCTTTTACCATGGGCAGGCTATTTACCATGGACAGGCTATTTACCATGGACAGGCTATTTACCATGGACAGGCTATTTACC
>NW_025967481.1:16528-25000 GCF_021869965.1 Rhincodon typus
ACCATGGACAGGCTATTTACCATGGACAGGCTATTTACCATGGACAGACTATTTACCATGGACAGGCTATTTACCATGGGCAGGCTATTTACCATGGCACCATCTCAGGCTGAGAAATGGAACAGCTCAGTGACGTACAGCTTTCCACAATGTGTTTTGCATATTGAGGCCTGACAATCAATGCTCCCTTTTCTTACCAGATCTGTGACATCTGCAAAATGCAATCTAGAATAAGTTAAAAATTTCACCTGTGTCAGATGTTATCTTTGTAAAGCGCCCTGTTTCACAGTGGTGAAAGGACATCACTAAATATGTCATGCAATCGATGTGAATGAAAAAAATGGGAATGACCTTCTGAAAAACAGGCCACCAGAAATCAGGCCCCAGAGATAATAAGTGAATAGTTACCAGTGTATTAGGCCTCATCAATCTTGGAACTCAAAACAGTTCAATAATGGACATTACTCAGGGGTTTGGCACAAGAACTGTATGGCATAATTTTCTCAGTGAAATATGTATTTGTAAGCACATCTTACATTCATAAGGAAAGTGATATTTAACTTGTTATGACAGTAACAAAAGCTTATAATATTGGAGGTCATTGTGCTAGTCATAGCGCAAATACTGCAAAGCTTCTTTATAGTGTGTAACTCTGCTTCCGGGATTGATGTAAATTCCTATAAAAAATTATTTAATGGGACATTTTTGAAAATATATATCTGAGGTTGTTGACTTGCTCGCCGAGCTGGCTTCTTTTTGTTCAGACATTTCGTCACCATGCTAGGTGACATTATCCATGGAGACTCGGATGCAGCTTCCACAGCAACCACCCCAACGCCCACAAACAAAGCTGCATTAGGACACTATTTAAATGGGCCAGAACACACTGCAACATCCTGGAACTATGCAGGAAAGAGGAAGAGCACCTATACAAAATCCTCGCTATAAACGGATATCCCCGCAACTTCATCCGCTGATGCCTACTAAACAGACAACAACAGGAGGACACAGTACACCCTAACACACTGACCACACTGCCCTACATCAGGAACACATCAGAACTGGCTCCTAAGACCACTAGGAATCATGGTGGCCCACAAGCCCACAGCCACCCTATGACAAACACTCACAAGGATTAAAGACCCATTCCCACAACATGCAGAATGAACATGGTTTACAAAATACCATGCAATGACTGCCTCAAACATTACATCGGACAGACAGGAAGGAAACTAGCCATCAGAATACATAAACATCAGCTAGCAGCAAAACAGCACAACAAACTCTCCTTAATATCGGTACACTCAGATAATGAAGGCCATCAGTTTAACTGGGACAAGGTAACCATAGTAACCTAAGCCAAAAATAGACATGTACAGGAATTCCTACAGGCACGGTTCTCCACCCGTAATGCAATCAACAAACACACAGAACTGGGCCCCATATACAAACCCATACAGATCAAAACTGGAAATGACACTACTCATCATAATGGACCAAACAGTATAAATTCTAAGTGGAGTAGAATAACATCGCTTCATCAGAGGCCTCACTGATGATGTCACCTAGCATGGTGGCAAAACGTCTGAACGAGAACAAGCCAGCTCGGCGAGCAAGTCAACAACCTCACCCACAACCCGAGCTACAGATCTTTGACAAAACTTTAAAAATATATATCTGTTGTATCTAATTATTTTTCCCTTTCCTGAATATTCTCTTTTGAGCTTTAGGATGCCCACAATTAATGTCCCATGCTCAGAATGGACAACAGGCAACAGCAAATATTTGACAACAACGGTCTTGGAACGTCAACAAAAGCCCAAGAATACAGGGTAGACTTTGTCAGCATGCTCATGTACTTAGTGAGATCAGGCCTCCTGAGAGCTTCCAGCCAATATGAGGCTGGCAAGCAGTGTCAATGGGAGCAGTAACTGCTGTGTTCAGTATACCCATAGGAAGCTCAAAGTCGATGAGGATCCCTAAGCTAAAAGTGTGAGAGGCAGAGGGGAAATACAGGAAGGAAGCAAAATTGGGAGGGGTGGTTTTCAATGGGCCTCCCCATTTTCCATGCCAGGTTGCTGAATCTAGCACTAAGTTGTAGTGGCTATCACCCATCCTGAACTGAGAGCCAGCATTGGATTTGCTTTCTCGGCTTCGTCCATGGCCAATCCTCTGCCTACGGCTGGTCTAATGGTGAAGGTTTGCAGCCACCATTTAAATTCCTCGATTGACGGCAGGCTAAAAGACCTTAAGTGAGCCCTTCCTCCCTGGCAAGGGTGGAAAGTCAGTGGGTTCCTTCCCCTCAAGTGGGCAATAAATTCCAGCCTTAGAATGATCTCACACTGACTGTTCCCAGATTGCTGGTACCAGAGTTGTTGGTTGTCATCTCCAGGATCTGCGAAGAGTAGCCAGCTGTTTTCCCTCATTGAGGCTAAAATGTTTCGACAGGAATTGAATGTTAAAGTGATGAATTAAAGAACGGAGAGTTTGGAGCATAGTTTGATGAAGATTGAGCTGGGACAGTCAATCTGGTGTTGGATCTCATCATCAGTGGAGCCCATCTGAGAAAGAGATGATTGTCAAGGTAGGGGGAGTGCTCAATGTATTCCAGAGTCTGTTCTTTAACACATATGGGAGGTGGAATATTTGACTGAGCAGGTCTGGGCTGATACATGAGTTTTGTTTTATTCAACATTAAGCTTAGTCTGTTGGATACAGAATTGAAGAGATCAAGAGTGGCTTGCAAATCTGATACAGAATGTGCAGTGATGCTGCATCATGATGACCAGAGAATCAATGATAGTGATATCGATTGAGGGACAAATATCAGCAAGGACATTGGGGATAGCTCGTGCGAAACACTGTCATAGGATCTTTTACATATATCCATCTGGGCTGGTAGATATGGGATTTAACATCTGATCCAAAAGATGAAACCTCCAATAAAATATTCCCAAACTTGAGTTTCAGTTTTACTTCCTTTACTCAAAGCCTAGAGTTGGACTTAAACCAAGAACTTTGTGATACAGATAGGCAACTAACTTAACCCACAGGCATGCAAGACAGAAACAAGATTTTTTTCATTTTTAATTTGTTGTTATTAATTTCTCCCTTTCTTCTATACTATTGTGACATTTGTCAATGGAACTAGAAGCTTGTAGGTGCATGACCTGCATCGATTCTGACATGTTCCTGATGTGCATATTGATAAGGACTAAGCATCCTACTTACTTTCCTCTCACCCTAGTTCACGTGACATTGAGGGCAAGTACAGTGTAGCCGCTACCCCACTGCTTGGCATTGTATATCTCAGTGCAGACCAGGGATCAGACCTGGAAATGCATGGTCTGTGTGGAATAATTCACGTCATATATTTCTATATATTCAAGTCGCCTTCCACTTGGCTGCAATGTCACATTCATGGTTCAGCTGCTGGTCCCGCACCTGCTGCTTGTTGTTGGTTTTCCTGTCGATGGATTAAGAATGCATTGCACAAACAAGTGAAATGGAAACATCATTAATTTAAAACAGTGCAGATAAGCCCCTCTGCAATACCGCCAGGTAATTACTGACATGGTCACTAAACACTGAAGGAGTTTAATGAGCTGTGTTCTTTAATTAGTTGATTACACAAGGTGCCCAATTAGATCACAAACTGTAAAACACTCATAGATATGTTTGGATTTAACACCTCACAGCTTCCAGTCTGAATCCAATTTTACGGGAATGCAGTCTCCTGCTATTATTTGGGGTATTATTTCACAGCCACAAACTTGAGTCTACGTTTCAAATTTTCAAGAACATATCTTTAAACAAATCTCTTGCTTTCTGTAATATTGATTCGCAGGGAACGCACACAACAATACACATGGGATACAGAGAAGCCAGATAAATACCTGATGGGGAACAGGATCAGAGTTTATTGAGATAGGGTAGAAGCAGAAATGATGAAATACTCCATGGGGCATGGTGGAGGTTCCTGTTTCTAGGGCTGGGAGATGGAATGTTGTCTGTGGAGGGCAGAAGGTCAGGGTTGAATAGTGGAAATTTGAGGATGGATGAATGTTCCAGAGTTTTGCTTGATTTCCTTTGGGGGCCAGGAAGAAGTTATGTAGAACATATTCTTCAGCAGATTAAATGTTTGGGTAAAGTCTCTGAATCTCTGATAGTATAGACTGTGTGTCTAGGCTATCCCATGCTTGCCACTGTGTCTGAGAACACAGAAGTATTCTTTCTGTTGATGGCTTACAAACTCCACTTGTGAGACGGTCGATTAAAATCTAGAGATTTTATTTGCCAAATGTATGGTAAAAATCCTGCATCTGTAGACTGAGGACCATTGTCTCAGTCCATGAATGAAATTTCAGTTTGATAAGATGATTTGTTATTCTGAGGTGACTGAACAGCAATTAAGATACCAGAAACATGGACAAACATAGGATCAAAAAATTTAAAATGGCATAAGCCTAACCTGTTGAAGAGTTTCCTGATTTTCTGTTTTTAATTCAGATTTTCAGCATCCACAGTATTTCACTTTTGTTAGAAAGAACCTAATTCTGCTAACAGCCAGCTTTTATTAGACATTTTCTCTTCAATACTCCTGGACAGAAAACATGGGAGGAGCGCACATTCCATTATACACTCGGGAACATTAAAGTCTGCAGCTAAATGTCTCAAAAGTTAATTGCATTGCTTTGTCCAAATTTCTGAACAAACGGCAAGAGGTTGCACAAATGCAGTTAGTTCTGCAGTTTCATATTTAAAAAAGCAGACACTAATGGCCAGTAACAGGTTTGAGCTTGTGACAGAATAAATGAAATTAATGGTGAAGTGATGTTGCATTTCACCTGTCCCTGCACACTTCCGTTTTGCAATGACTTCAATTCCAAAAGGTGTAAGGAGGGACCACAAAGTGACAAACAGAGAGTGGATTGAAGCTTGCAGCAAGCCAAACACAAAACTGCAGGTCTAATATTCTGCTGTCAGGAGAAAGGAGCCAGTCAGTAGAATGTTGGTGCACAGATGTTACTTACCAATGCATGGACCTACAGAAACACATGTAAAAACACTTTAAAACAGCCAAGTAGTTGAAACCAGTCATTCCCTGGGAGGTTGTAAATTTTCATTTTCACTTCCTGGTGATAATCTAACCCTTGAATGAATCTGCTTGATTTTTATTTCTAATGATTTCAGTGGGACAAATACCAATAGGCTTCTCTAGCCAGTATCCCATAGACTTTGCTGGATTATGGTACAATCAGTGAGGAAGAAAGTTTACCCTAATGGGTTATTCACTTTAGCACACATCCACCTCCACCTTCTACACAGTTATTTTTAAACACTGAAAATAGAAGACAGAAAGAATGAACACAGGTTAAAAATAACTGACATATACAACTGTACTTAAATAATAAAACAGACTCCATTTTTTATAATGTTTCCATCATAAATTCAAAAGAAACATTGTGAAGTTAAATATGGTAGTTTTATTTTACATCTCCTCCAGCTGTTGCCTTTGACAGGAAGCTTCACATCAAACATGTAATGACAGAGAATAAGGTTCCACATAACAGAGGAAGCTCAAACTAACTAGGCATGGGAAGAATTGACATTTCCTCCAGCCATCAGCTATTTTAAGGTGCATTTTCTTTAAATCAAATTATTGTACATCAAGAAAGATACCAAATCAAGCGATACACTGTCATGCAGATGGAATTTTGAAAAACTAATTGGGGAAAAAAGCAAACTGATTAAATCAAAAATAACTTGCCCATTGGCATCAATGCACAAAATCAGGTTGCCAGGGTTTACAAGCCTCTTCGTCTTTTTTTACTTCCTCGTCTCAGACTAATTTGAGCCCAATCCCTACATTCTTGCAACTGCCCAATATTCAAGTAAAATAAGTCAACAAACAGAAAAAAATCATTCTTGCAAAAGGGCAATGCAACAATACATTGAGCTTTGTTTTGTGCTTTATCTTCAGAAGTCTTCAAACAACACAGTACGAGAAGCGTCACAAATATTTACTGCGCTGGAATGCAATACTAGTTTCACATTCAGTCGAAAATAATAAAGAATTCATAGCTCTAGCGCCAAAAGTGTAACTGTAACTTATTTCTTCACTAACTAAGGAGTTGCCTGCTTTATCTTATTCTCCGCAGAGGTTCCAATCAGACAACTTCCATTCAAAGACTCCAGATCGAAATCATTGATTTAACCGTACAGGCTAATAAATCTCCACGAAAACAGTAACTGGATTCAAGCAATTATTTAAATAACAGATTGTTAAATTTAAAATAAAATGCCAATCAGACACATATCTGAATAAATCACCCAATATGTTTGCATTTGAAATTAATGGCTCAATTCCTCCCTAATGCAAAGTGCTTGGACACCAAAATAACTATGAGTGAGACTGGTTTTTAACTCCTTAACAACTGCAAACAAAAACAATGGCAAATTAAACTCGAAACAAGGATGTTTTTTTCCCACAAATTTTGAAAAACACTTTCTATCTTTTATAACATTTCAGTCTAGAAATGATTGCTCCTGATGATTATGTAGTATCCTACACTAACCTGGTGTCCAGTATTTTAGCAAAAGGGTTGTGACAGTCTTACAAAAGGTCATTGGACAATTTGTTTTTCTCGCTACAGATGCTAAAAACAACCAGGCCTGCTGTTTTTCTCCAGCACTCTTGTTGTTTCAGATTTCTAGCATCAAGATAATGTTGCATTGACTTTAGCAAAGTGGTTGACTGACTTCAAGCAAGCAGTGCTCACTGAATGCATTTCCTGGGATGTTGGAGACATCCATCCCTAGTTGCCCTCGAGAAGTAGAAGGTGAGCTGCTTTCTGAGCAGTCCGTCAGCTGTTAATGTAATCACAGTGATGTTAAGTAGAGAACAAGGAACTATGATATAGAATCATAGAATCCCTACAATGTGGAAACAGGCCATTCAACCCATTGAATCACACTGCCCCCTTCAAAGAGCACTTCACCCACTACCTATCCCCTAACCCTATCCCTGTATCCCTGCACTTCCCATGACTAATCCACCTAACCTTCATATCCCTGGACACTATGGGTTATTTAGCATGGCCAATCGACCTAACCTGCATATTTTTGGATTGTAGGATGAAACCAGAGCACCAAGAGGAAACCCATGCAGACATAGGGAGAATGTGCAAACTCCACACAGACAGTGCCCAAGGGTGGAATCAAACCTGGGTCCCTGGCGCTGTGAGGCAGCTGTGCTAACCATTGAGACCCCCAATACACCCAAGTTAGGATAGTGTGAGCTTGCAAGGGAATTCAAGACCAAATGACCAAGCGAAACACAAACAGGAGTAGGCCATTTGGCCCCTCAAACCCGCTCCACCATTCATTATGATCATGGCTGATCCAAAATTCCTTATGTTCACTTCCCTGTGTTTTCCCCTTAACCCTTGATTTCCCGACTGATCAAAAATCTATCTATCTCAGTCTTAATCAAGAATCTATCTGTCTCAGCCTTAAAATTGATGGTGGAGATGGTGGTGTTCCCATTGGCTTCATGCCCTTGCCCTTGCATTTCTAGGTGCTCGAGGGTGTAGGTTTGAAATAAGACCATAAGACACAGGACCAGAAGTCGGCTACTCAGCCCATCGGGTCTGCTGTGCCATTCAATCAGATCATGGCTGATTCCCTTCCTAATTAAAGATCTGTCCATCTCAGCTTTGTCATATAGTTAATGATCCAGCCTCACAGCCCTCTGCAGTTAAAAAAAGTCCACAGATTCGCTACCCTCTGAGAGAAGAAATTCCTCCTCATCTCTGTCTTAAATTGGCTACCTCTTATTCTGAGATTATGTCCTCTTCTTCTAGCTTCTCTCAGAAGGGGAAGCAACCTTTCTGCATGTCCCCTATCAAGTATTCTAAGAATCCTGCATGTTTCAATAAGGTTACTTTGCATTGTCCTACATTCTGACGAGTACAGGCCCGATCGACTCAACATCGCCTCATAAGACTGTTCCTCTAACCCAGGTATCAGCCTAGTGAACTTTCTCGACAGCCTCCAAACCAGTATAGCTTTCCTTAGATAAAGGGCCCAAGCTGTCACTGTATTCAAGCTAGGGTCTGACTAGTGCCTTGTACAGTTTTAGCAAACCCTCCCTATTTTTATGCTCCATTCTCTTTGAAACAAAGCCCAACATTCCATTTGTCCTCCCTATTACCCACTGAACTTGGATACTAACTTTTGAAATTCATGGATGAGGACTTCCAAATCTCTCCGTTCTGCAACTTTGTGCAGTTTTTGGCCTTTTAAATAATATTCATCTCCTCTATTCTTCTGGTCAAAGTGTACAAACTCACATTCCCACTTTTTATTCCATCTACCAAGTTTCTGCCCACTCACTAAACATGTCTATGTATCTCTATAGACTCTTGTGTCATCTTGTTACTTGTCTTCCCATCTAGTTTTATGTCATCT
>NW_025967482.1:0-25000 GCF_021869965.1 Rhincodon typus
AGACTCTCCCTATAGCTCAAACCGTCCAACCCTCGCAACATCCTTGTAAATCTTTTCTGAACACTTTCAACTTTAACCACATCCTTCCTGTAGCAAGGAGACCAGAATTAAACGTAGTATTCCAAAAGTGGCCGAACCAATGTCCTGTACAGCTGCAACATGACCTACCGATTCCTTTACTCAATGCACTGACTAATTCTCCCAATGCCATAGGAATAGGAAGATTGATCAATTGGCCACATTGTTGGTGAATTGGTGCAGAAAGGAGTGTGTCAGATTTTCGAGGCTATGTGCCTGTTTCTGCAACAGGTGGGATGTGTACAAACTGGACAATTTACACCTTAATAGGACCGAGAGTGATGTCTTTACCCAGAGATTTCCTAGTGTTGTTGGGATGGGTTTAAACTAGCTTGTCAGGGGTTGGGATCCTGAGAGGTGACAAAATTGGAGGGAAGTAAAGTTGATCATGGGTAGTAAAAATGTGGCAAGTGAAGTCAGAAAGCAAGCAAAATAAAGGTGAGCATAAATTAAGCTTGGGATATGGAATAATGTCAAAAGAGCAATTTACCTGAATGCACAAAAGATTCACAAGTAGATTATTTAAAGGTAGATAGGTATGATCTGATTGCCATTACAGAGACATGGCTGCAGGGGGATCAACACTTTTAGAGAAGTCAGGTAAAATGGAAAAAGAGCCGGTGTTGTGCTAAATAATAATATGTGGGATCCAAACAATAGTAATGGAGGACCTCAGATCAGAAGAATGAAATGTGAAATTTGTTTGGGTGGATCTTAGAAAGAACAAGAGGTAGAAAATATTGGTGGTTGCTGTTTAAGTCCACCATGGTATTAATCAGGAGATTACAGAAGCATGTAGCATGGGTAAAGCCGTAATCATGGATGCCATCACTTTGTATGTGGATTAGTTAAACCTAATGAGAAATAATGCTTTTGTTCCAACCAGATCCTGGGCAAGGTCGTCCATTTGTTACAGTTCCATATGGGATACCCCAAACTGCTGCCCCCCTTTCTTTATTCAGCCTTGGAAATAGTCACATAGCCAAGCCATAGCCTACAATGAATTGAGGAAACAGCTATCATCCTCTAAGATCTTGGCACATTATGATCCTAATCGAGATCTGGTATTGACACACGATGTCTCCCCTTACAGCACTGGGGTGGTATTAGTTCTTAGGGAGCCCAATGGAGAAGAACACCGAACAGTGTTTGCATCCAGGACTTTGCTAATGCAGAGCCTAAATAAGCCCCAGACAGAGAAAGAAGAATTGGTGCTCATATTTGGAGTCAGGAAGTTCCATCAATATTTTTATTGATGAAAATTTGCAATGATAACGGACCACAAACTCCTAAGCAGAAGGTAGTACTGCTCATAGCTTCAGGCCAGATTCAGTGGTGGGCTCTAATACTAAGTGCCTATAGTTAGAAGTTAGAACACCATCTGGGATGCCAAGTAGTGTGTATGGATGCACTGAGCTGCCTCTCATTGGCAGATACACTATCAGCAGTAGCATCAATGGATGAGTATGTAATAGTTTTAGTGACACACTCCCAATCACAGCAGACAATATCAGATTTTGGATGCAGAAAGACTTTGGATGCTGTCAAAGCCGAAACAGCTGGTGGTGATGTGGAAAACCAAAACTGAAACCGTTTTGACCCGGAGAGACCAGCACACAGTACAGGATATTGTTATGGGGAACAGGAGTGATTGTCCCGAGCAATGGTCGCTGTCACATACTAGCTGAACTCCATCAGGGTAATCCAGGGGTCTCCAAAATGAAGAAGCTGGCAAGAATTTATGTCTAGTGGCCAGGCGTGGATGTAGAAATGGCTGTGTTGGTGAGGCAGTGCCCAGAACACCAACAAAGATAAAAATTACTGCTAGCAGCTTCCCCACATCCATGGGAATGGCTGGGTAAACCTTGGACTTGGTTAAATGTTGATTATGCAGATGCTTACATGGGCTCAATGTTCTTAGTTATTGTAGATGCCCACTCAAAGTGGTTGGGTGTGTTCAGAGTCCATTCATCAAACATGTGGGTGACAATAGAAAAACCGCGTGCATCATTTTCAATTCACCGATTCCTGGAAGTGTTGGTCACAGATAAACAGGCCATCTTTTATCAGCAGCGAATTTGGATATTTCCTAAATCATATGAGATTTGACAATATAAGGATAGCTCCATACCACTCATCATTCAATTGCCTGGCAGAATGAGCAATCCAAAATTTGAAGACAGGTTTGAAAAGACAGCCTACAGTCTCGCCAGATACCAAGCAATCAAGGTTCTTATTTGGTTATAGCACTACCCACATGCAACTACATGGATAGCACCAGCAGAGTTGCTAATTGGTAGAAGACTCCACACCAGGCTAAATCTGATCTTCCTGGACCTACAGGTGTGGGGGTTGGGTGGGGGTGCGGTGGGGGGGGGGGTTGGGTTGCGATGGTGAAACAGTAAAAGGAATGCCAATGCCAGACCCAAGACTCCGCCAAGGAAGAGAGACAGTTTACTACAGGAGATGAAGTTTGATGTAAAACCATAGAAATGGCCCTGCATGGGTAAGAGGCATGGTCGATGTGAGGTCAGGACCAGTGACATATAAAGTTCAGGTCGGTGTGATGGTCCTGAACAAGCACGAAAGCTGCAAACTTGCAAATGGTGCTGGAGCAAAATGTGCCCTGCTCCTTGGAACAGTCAGAAAAGCTGCTGGACTCCATGAGTTCTCTCTCTCCGTTAAGTGCTGACAAGACCTCAGAATCCGAGATGGACATGCCGGATGTCGCTGTCTCTATGCCTTTGGCGGCAAAAGTACAGAATGAATTTCTACCGTAGTGCTCCTGGTGCAAGAGGTGATCTCTTGTGCATTGTTACACACCACCCATATCAGACACCAAATTGGAAGAACCTGATCCAGTACTAAAACACCCCAAGAGACTCTCCAAAATGGAGGACCGGCCTAGGTCCTTGGACCCAGAGGGGGAAGGACGTAGTGATTGTAATGAGGTCAGCCAGTTGGACCTTGTAGAGTATGAGATCTCTGATTGGGGCTGTTAACTTTGTCCAGTCAGGGACCCCTAGCTGACACAGGAGTGTCAGACATTCTGGGTGCTGACTCTGACGAGGCTGTGCCAGAATCAAGGACTTTCCAATTATAAATAAAGGGTGACTTGGTGACTTGGTGACTGGTACTGGCCTCTGTGGAGTTATTTCACAACACACATTCACAGATTAAAAATAATAGGAGTCCAAAAGATACAATTTAAAATAAATAGATATATGGATCTTTTTCTGAATTGTTTGTGAATAGTAGGTAATTGAACTGCTGACATTTTCAAGCTTCTTGCTTTTGGAGGCTGATTTTAGTCCCTTCGGCCTGATTCCTTTTCTAAAAAAAAAACTGGGTTGCAGTGTAGTGGGGGAGGATCTTTATCTGTGACAGGGAATAAGTAGGGAATGATTCTTCAACTGTAACCATCACAGTATGCTAATGCTTAAACAGAGGTGGGTACATATGAGGCCATTCAGTCCCACTAGTCCATTGCAGTAGAGTTGAAACTAACTTTTTAAGCTGTCCTTGTGTGTGGTTTGAAGGGGAAACCACAAAATGCGTTGGCAGTTTTGCAGTGATCCACAGGGATGGTTTGCTGGTGAACAGGGGTTTGTCAGCTCATTGTTATCTGTGTCGTCACAAGAGATCACAGTCCAATCTGTTGAAGATCCTTTGACACCTTTTAGGTATTACATCCCATCACACCCACACTTTTTTTTTAAAACATCTGCAGTTATCTTGTCTCTGTAACAATCTTTTTAAGAAAAAGATATTTGAAAGCAAGTTAAAAATTTCCACAGTACTTTGGAGCTCAGACTTGTGTTTTAGACACTATGGAGGATGAAACACTGAAGTGTGTTGGGAATGATTTTCCTCGAGTATTATACTGAAGAACTGACTGCAGAACAGGCTATTTTTATATCTAGTATTAAGTATCAAGATAGGGCTAATGTTGTTGTAAGAGAAGCTTTAGAGTTGAGTGACCATAATATGACAGAATTTTATATTATATTGAAAATGAGGTAGTTCAATCTGAAATGAAAACAGAAATTGCTGGAAAAGCTCAGCAGGTCTAGCATCTGTGGAGAGAAATCAGTTAACATTCTGAGGAAGGGTCACTCTGATTTCTCTCTACAGATGCTGCCAGATCTGCCGAGCATTTTCAGCAATTTCTGTTTTTGCTTCTGATATACAGCATCCATAGTCCTTTTGGTTTTATTTAGTTCAGTCTGAAGACAGATTGTTACATTTGAATAAAAGAAATTATGAAGGAATGAGAGGGAAATTGATTTAATTAGTTTGGACAGTACATTAAATGATGAGGGTAAATAGGCAATAGATATTATTTAAAGAATTATTGTATAATTTACAGCAACTGCACATTCCTTCAAACCACAAAAAAAAATCAAAAAGGTTAACCATGGCCAACAAGTTAAGGATTTTAATTTTAAAGGAAAAGCCTTATAAATATGTCACAAATTGTAATAAATCTGAGGATTGGGAGAATTTTAAAATACATCAAAGGAGGACCAAGAAAATGAGAAAGAATGGATGAACAGGCTATGAATATAAACTAGCAAAAAAATGGAAAGGTACATAAATAGGACACATTGTGTTAATACAGACGTGTGTATTACACAGTCAAGAGAATTTATAATGGGAATTGAAATGGCTGTGAAGCTAAGTGATTACTTTGTATCTGTTTACACTGAGGAAGATGCATGAAAACTCTCAGAATTAGAGATCCAATGAGTCATTGAAGGAAATTAGTAAGAAGGGTGTGTTGGAGAAATTAATGAAACTGAAAGTTAATTAGTCCTTGGGACCTAATATTCTACATGTGTTGATATGGAGATAACGGATGTTAAAATTCTATAGACTCTATTAATAGTTTCTGCAGATTGAAAGGTAGCAAATGTCACCCCACTGTGTAAGAAAGGTGGGAGAGAGAATACGGGGAACTATAGGCCCGTTTGTCTCACATTATTGGGGAAAATGCCTGAATCTATTATTAAGGATAATGATAAATAGACACACGAATGATAATCATCTGATTGGGCACAGTCAGCACGGATGTGAACGGGATATTGTTGTTGACGAACTTTTTGAATATGTTGCTAACAAAATTGGTAAAGGGGTGTTGGTGTACATAGTACACTTGGATTGTCAGGAGCCCTCTATTAGAGGTTGATTAGTAAAATTTAAGCTCATGGGATAGGAGGTAACATACTGGCACAGAATAAGGATTGGCGAAGAGATAGAAAACAGAGACTAAGATTAAATGATTCCCTCTCGCTTTGGTAGCAGGCTGGTGGGATGCAGCAACGATCATGCTTTGGGCCCCAGCTGTTCAAACTATGTATCAGTGACTGAGATGTGGAGTCCAAATATAATCCTTTCGAATTCATGAATGACACAAAGCGACGTGGGTTTGTGTGTTCAGAGGAAGATACAAAACAGGCGAGTACGGACAGACTTAGTGAGTGACCATGATCAAGGAAGATGGAACATAAAAAAAATGTAAGTTAACCACTTTGGTAGAAGAAACATGTGCAGAGTATTTCTTAAATGGTAAAAGATTAGAAGGTATAGATATCCATAGGGACCTGGATACCCTCACCAATAAGTCATTAAAAGCTAACTTTCAGGTGCAACAGACAACTGGGATGGCTAACTGAATGTTAGCCTTTATTGCAAGAGCATTTGAGCACAGGAGTAGTGAAGTCTTGCTTCAACTGTATCGAACTTTGGTTCAGAGAGAACAATGTGTGGTTTTTCTCTTCTTCACTTGGGAAGGATATTATTGCCATAGAAGTTCAACAAACATTCACCAGATCTGTTCCTCCTCTGCAAAATTACCCATCTCCCCTCCTGACTCGTCTCATCTACTGCTAAAACTTTTATCAATGCGTTCCCTATGTTTCTTATCATACAATAGTAGCTGAAATACATAATTGGCAGTAAAGGACTTAATGCCACCAAAGGGTGTGAACATAAATACTTGTTTTATGTTACCTGCAGACTTGAATATTTCCATTAATTCCTATCCTGTCACCCACACTCTACCCTCTGTAAACTTTATATAATTCAAACTTCTCCTCTGTGTCCTTTATCACATTAAATCCCATTCACCCATCGTTCTCGTATACCTGAACTACATCAGCTCCCAAGCAAAGGCTAAGCAATGCTTCAAACTTAAAACTCTTATGCTTCTTTTCAAATCTCTTCATATCCTCACCTGATCTCTCTCCAGTCCCACAACTCTCCAAAATTTCTGCACAGATCTAATTTGGGCCTCTTGAGGATCTTCAATTTTAATTACACCACCATTGGTGCCTGTTTCTTCAGAGATTGCTCCTAAAACATCTTTATCTCTTTTGTTTACTCCTTAAGATCCTTCCTAAAACCTTTCTTTGACCAAGCTTTTTGTCGTGTCCCTATATCAACTGTTGTGGCTTGCTGTCAAATCTTGCTTTATAATGCTGGTATGAAATACTATGACATTTTAACAGCTCTGTATGAATACAACTCATGTTACTGGAGTAAAATAAAGAGGTTGACAACATGCTGGTCATGTGAAAGGTACTCCAAATGCAAGAATGTGGAGTTTGGAATAGAAGGAATTTTCTAGATGTCCTCTTCCTCATCCACTGCACATTACTGAGATCAGTTGATCGGGCTAAGAGATTAGTGTAGCCTTTTGCAGCCATGGAATTCTGTGTGTCTCAATGTCTAGAGTTGTTTCAAGATCCAGGCTTGCATTAGTTGAGAAAAGAAAATTGAAGTCTCCCTCACCATCCTCTTCTTCAATATTTCTGCAAAATCATTTGCTCATTTTAGGGCAAAAGGTAGTGGACTAAAGACTACAGATTTAATGACATTAATCACTCTCCCAACTGTACCTTACAGGCCTTCATTGTGCAATGCACCACTTACTTCCTAACATTTAAGTAAATGAGACTGTGACCTAAGGATAATCACACAGATGCTGCTGCACCACAAGAACCGTACTCCTTTTCGAAAAGGAAATCAAACCGTTTAGACTTGTCACTACACAACAAGAGCCCTCATGTCTTGAAACGTCACTGAAACTTCAGCATCTTAAATTGTTTAAATATACAATTCTGGAATTCTAAGTCAGTTACTGTTTGACCTCCAGAGTGAAAGCATGAGTCCAGGTAGAGTTCACAACTGCCTCAGGCTCCAAGTCGCTGTCTGGTTAGAAATGTTTACTTTGCCTGCAACGATGAAAACAACTGGGCCCAGCTCCCTGAGGAAACTATTAATGGATGTTGACGTCTAGGAAACCATAACTCATGTCAACTGATTTTTAATGCCTCTGGATTTATCAACACTTGTAAGTTATAACCCAGCTCCTCTCTTGTCTTTTGGCAATTTCCTGAGAACTTGATTGCATGTACTGTCGCTAAGTAATTTTCCCACCTGTTGACTGCTTTCTAACAAATCCCATCTTTGATTTCACAGTCAGAAATCTACAGTACGGAAAAAGGCCCTTCTGCCCATCACATCTGCACCAGTCAAAAAACAACCACCAAACTCATTTTCCAGCACTTGGTCCTTTAACCTTGTATGTCTCGGCATTGCAAATGCACATCGAAATACTTCTTAAATGTTATGGAGTGTTTCTACTTCTACCACCCTTACAGGCAGAGTTCCAGATTCCCATATTCCCACCACCCTCTGGGGAGAAAAGGTTTTGTCCACATCTCCTCTAAACTTTCTGCCCCTTACTTTAAATCCATTCCCCCACTTAATCCCTCCATCAAAGAGGTCTACCCTATCTATACTCAGTTTTATACAACTCAATGATGTCCCCTTTCAATTTCCTCTGGTCCAAGGTAAACAACCTCCGTCTGTCCTCTCATCTTAAAAAGGAATTTGCTGTCGGAATATTTCAAAAATTAGAATCCAAAAATTGGGGTTTTGGAACACCCTTTGCCTACCTTATTAAGGGAGGGGCATTAAAAGGGAAAGGAAAAAAAAAAATCAAACAATACCTCACTACCTCAGGTTTAAGAAGTGAAAAAAGAATCAATTTCAATTCACACCCATTAACCCTTTGTTCGTGACATGAAATACTGGACCTTGGAGTGCAGTTCCACAAATCCCTGCAGAAAGGAAAACATGTAGATAATGCGAGTAAGAAAGCACTTGGGATACCTTCCTTTATTGTTTAAGGCATTTAGCTTAAGGGAGCTTATGTAGAATTCTATCAAAATACTGGTTAGCCCACAGCTGGAGTACTGTGTACATCCTCATTGTGATCAGACATTGATCATAAGGCAATGAAGAGAATACAAAGGAGACTTACAAGAGTATAGCAAATTTTATCTAGAAGAACTGGATAGATCAAGTTTGTTTCCCTTGGAGGACAGGATGCTGAGAAGGGTATATAAACGGAGTGGCCAAAATCAAGCAGATTTGATCTATTTCCATTCATAGAGGGGTCAAACACTAGAAGACAGATTAAAAATAACTTCTAGGATTAAAAAGGAGTCAGAACTCTTTGTAGTGTTTAAACAAAAACTTGGGAATGTACTTGGATGTATTCTAACTTGCACTGCTATTAATCGAACGAGAAAGGGATTAGGTTGAATGGCTCATCTCCAGCTAGCAC
Organism: Rhincodon typus; assembly: GCF_021869965.1. Classification (NCBI taxonomy): domain Eukaryota; kingdom Metazoa; phylum Chordata; class Chondrichthyes; order Orectolobiformes; family Rhincodontidae; genus Rhincodon; species Rhincodon typus. The sequence goes on from NW_025967482.1 coordinate 8,714, forward strand.
TTACGTAATGGGCCAAACAGCCTTCTTCTTTGACATAATGGTCCAGGTTTCTAGCCCTTTTTTTTTTGCTTCTATCCATTGGCTTTCAGAGATTCTGATTACATGTTCCTAAACCTGTAAGTGTCTCCTTACTGATCTGTTATACACAAAAAAGGGCAGCACTTTGGCTCAGTGGTTAGCCAGGAACCCAGGTTTGATTCTACCCTCAGGTAACTGTCTGTGTGGAGTTTGTACATTCTTCCAGCATCTGCCAGAGTTTCCTCCAGGTGCTCTGGTTTCCTCCTGCAGTCCAAAGATATGCATGTTGTTAGGTGGATTGGCCATGCTAAATTATCCATATGGTGTCCAAGGATGTATAGGTTGGGTGAATAGCCATAGGATATTCTGGGTGACAGGGATAGGGTAGGGGGTGGGTGTGGGTGGGATGCTCTTCGGAGGGTCACTGTGAACTCGATGGGCCAAATGGCCTGCTTCCACACTGTACACATTCCATTGAATGGAGGACTTCACACTTATCCACATTGAACTTGAGCTGCCAGTTTTCAGTTCTTTTTAATCCAGAGAACAGACTTGTGGTGAACCTGTTTCTTATACCTTCGAGGGAGCACTGAACCCGTCTCTAGATGAGGCAAAGATCATATGGTCAAATTCTAGGTAGCTTGAAATATAAAAGTCAGTATCAATATGGTCTGCTGGACTAGTTTTGGTCACCTAATAGATCAAACATATTTCTGATAAATAACTCATAATTTACAGATCTTCAACTACATGTGAACTGTATATAACTTTTTGAAACCAGAAGTCCCTATGTTAATTGTGTAGGAAGCTGCTGAGGCCACTTTTTTTTTGGTCCATCCCTAGTTACCCTACAAAAGGGGATAGGTTTTTGAGATCTTTGGAGTATGGTGCCTGATCACACTCCCTCCTCATAAAGAAACACTGTTAAGCAGGAAATGCTAAGATATTAACTGAGCAACAATGAGCGAGAGTCTGCTCCTGTTCAAATCTGGATAAACATTACTTGAAATTGATAGTTTTCACACATTGCTGCTAATCGTCTCGCGCTAAAAGTAACAAAGGAAGGCTCTGCCAAAAAACTTAGCGAGTTGGTGCAGTGTGTTCTACCACAGCTGCAATAAACCAGTTTACAGGAGGTAGGCAGGAGTACAGTAGAAGCACTAATTGACTGTACTACTCTGGTCTTGTCTTGTGTGGCTCTTCGTGAAGTTGCTATGGCACTCTCGTAGGCATATGAACGTATTCCACCATATTCCTAACGTTGTTAATGGTGAGTAATTTTGAGAGTTCAGAACATAATGTAAGTGTTACAGAGTATTTAGCTTCTACTGCTTCAGCCAGTATTGATGGAGTTGGGCTAGACAAGTTTCTGGTCAATAGTTGCACCAATTATCTAACTCAATCTGGCGGCGGCAACACAATTTTTCATTCACCAAACATGGTCTTAACTTATATTTTTAAACTGATAAAGGCATCAAGTATCTGGAATATTGTCAATAAAACATCATTTATTAAAGCAGATTATATATTTATTTTCTATGCTTGCATGTCAAATACATAAATATTTTCAATTCAGTTTTAAGACCATATATTTAAGAAACTGATTTACAGTAAGCTAAATTGTGACACTAATGAATAAGCGCAAGGCTCTTTGTGGCACTTCACACAATTAAATAGCAAAATTTTCAGATAACACATTAAAAGCTTCAAGTCAATGATTTAAATACATTTTACCGTATTTCTAACTATTCAGAAGGACATCATGTTGCAAACATCCTTCCAAGTTACAAAGGCAAGTTTCAACACTCAGTAATATTTTTAGTTTAAGGCATTAATAAGCCTCCAATACACAGACTTCAGAATAAATAATTTTAGGGATCTGGATAAAATTTACAAATTGCAATGCACAGGATGTAAACAAATTTACAGTTCAAAGATGTAACTGGGGCACAAGTAAAGGTCTTTCAAGTTGTTGGTTGGTTCGCCAAGCAGACTGGTTTTCCTGAAAATATTTCGTCCCCCTTCAAGGTGACACCTTCAGTGCTGTTGTTCTGTTCCATTCTGAATTTATATGGTCCAGTCTGTTATAGTGGATAGTTCTGGTCCCAGTTTTGCTCCTTAGTGATGTACATGAGGTCTATTTCAACATGTTTGTTATGGTACCAGTAGTTGAAAGAGGAACACCTTATCAAAGTCTTTGCAAGCAATGGGTATCCTAACAGCTTCATCTGCCAATCCCTGTCAAATAAACAACACCAAGAAGACACTGTACGCCCCTACACACTGGCCACCCTACCCTATATTAGGAACATATCGGAACTGACTACAAGGCTCCTACAACCTCTTTGAATAATGATAGCACACAAACCAACAGCCACACTTCGCCAGCTACGCTCAGAGACTAAAGATCCCATACCCACAATGATCAGGACAAATGTGACATCAAAATACCATGCAGCAACTGAGAAAAGCAATATACAGGAGAGACGGTCAGGAAACTCACCACCAGGATACACAAACACCAACTCGCAGCAAAATGGCACAACCAACTCTCCCTCATTTCTATTCACTCTGACAAGGAAGGGCATCAGTTTAACCAGGACAATGTAACAGTACTAGGACAAGTAAAACAAAGATAAGCATGAGAATCCCGAGAAGCTTGGTTTTCAACCATTGGTACCATAAACAAATATGTTGAAATAGACCCCATCTACATACCACTACGGAGCAAAATTGGAAACAGAACTACCCACCACAATAGACTGGACCATTTAACTTCAGAATGGAACAGAACAACACAGCTTCAATGGATGCTAGACAGCACTGAAGAGGTCACCCAGAAGGGGGATGAAACATTTGCACGAAAACCAACAACTCCAGCCACAACCCGAGCAACAGATCTTCGCTAAAACTTTAAAGATCTTTCAAAGACAAAGACAGACAATCAAACGAATGCTAAATGAAAGATCATTTAACTGTACAGGTCCTGCAGCTACAGTATACCAAAGTCTGGCACCTACACTTTGCTACAGAGTTTCAAAATGCAAACTTCACATATCTTAAGGCTGAACATGGCAACAACCTTCCAATGTCCTTGAATGAGACAGAGAAATGATGAGAATACATTAGGTCCAAACATACAGCTTTAGTTCCCAGAGTTAGTGTTCCAAAATAGGATTTAAATATGAAAAAAAGGTAAAAAGGTACTCATTCTTTCAAATCTTATTGATACAACTATTATAATGATTCTGCCCCAGATAAATATTCCTATAAAGCAAAAGATTTAGGATATCCCTTGTTTACTATCATAAACAATTTATAGAATTTGTCTATGGTACAGTTTAAATATTGATTGTAATGCAAGAATACAAAATTTACAATTTCTAATATTCAGTACTTCCAATAAACTTTTGGACGTGGGTGGGAGGAAGAATCATGATGGCAATCTAGCATCTCTCACTAAAATGGTAATACCATTAGTCATCAAAAAGTAGTATAACAAAGCAAAAACCAATTCGTCAAAGGCCACTTACATAATGCTCGGTTATTTATGTCTAACTCTTGTATATCAGTTTTTATTTACAAATACAACTAGGGTAGTAGACTGGAACAGAAACGTTTTAAAAATATTTGAGCAATATTTCCAAAAAAGGTAAAACTTTTGATTAAAAAAAACAAATGCCATAACAGAAGACACACAAATTATATTTCAAACAATTGCTCGGCAATACAGAAATTCAATATTGCTGTAAGAAAGAGAGATATCTTTCAGTTTTGTCTATTGCACATTTCAGGACAAACACAAGATGCTAAGTTTCAAAATGATGAGTTGACTCTAAGAGGTTGTGATGGAGAAACCAAAGCGGATCTATACACTCCCTAAGTGTCATGGTGATGTCTTGGCCAGAGTGTGACATGTTCAGCATTCTTTTCTGTTATGAATGTTTGAAATGTGGCACTGTTATGTTTTCTCCTAATAAGTGCAAGACCAAAGTTTGCACATATCTCGCTTTTCAGCAATTATATTTGTTACCTTTCACCAAGTCGTATCAAATAAACAAAGCAAAATACAGAACAAACAAGTACCACTTAACATCACCCTCCCACCACACTCCTCAAAAAGAAAAATAACTTCAAGCCATTTAGCTGACTTAGCAGAATTCCTCAGCTTTATTTTTAGTATACTAGTTAGTGCAATAATTGTATTCCATAATTTTGGGACTTCAGCTTTATTTCACATGCAACACAATTTCTAAGTTTGCTTCCATCAGCAGTACTAGCTACAGACAATTAAAAAAAATTGCACACTATCACATAAGAAACTACAGATTGTACCTCCCGACTAAGCAGAAACTGGTCAAAATGGAGCAGGGACATAACTAGTCCTTTTTTGCCATGATCTGAATTATCGTAAATTTATGTGGTGGGATTTTTTTAAAATAAAAAAAATATGTTGGGCATGAAGATGATCATCAAGATCCAAGCTGAAACCTTGGGACTGAGCAATAACAAAGTTTATCACGAGGTGATAACCTTCTGCAAACTAAGTCAAGGGTCAAAACTGTCAAGTTTTAATTTAAAAATTCCTTTGAGCCAGAATTCAGTAAATCCCGGAGTCCTCTCACTCCAAGCTTCCACCCCACCCTGCTAGCATATCACCCCTGCATCTTCCCACTCACCATTCATTCGAATAGTGGGGAACATTCCTGCAGGCTCCAGTGATGATATCCTATAACCTGAATTTTTATTCCACTTGCCTGCTGGCTAGGTAATGACTCATACCAGGGTCAAGAACACGCCTAATCTTGAACATACAAATGAGCAGCATAGGAAGTCAAATATCTTTGAGCCTCAGCACGGAAGATTGGACACTCGCCCAGAATACCCCTATGTGTCTCTCCAAAACCAACATAAAATCAAAGCTAAAGTCTCAGAAGAGCATTCAACATTATAAATTTAAAAACAAAGGAAATGTACAAGAAACCAATCAGGACCAGTTGGGACCAAAACATTGTGGGTGGTGACTCTCTGTTGAATGAATAGAGAAAGGCAGGAGGTCTTCACCTTAATGCTTACCAAAGCCAGAAAAACAAAAGCAGGACTTAACAGCTGGATGGTCAAGTACTCAATTAAAATTAGCTCAGAATACTTCAACCTGCTGCAAACTTCATGTGAAAGTACAGTAAATCTTTTACATAGAGCAGTTTAAGCCACTTGATTTTGTCAACAAAAAGCCAACATCTAAAAGTGTTCACACCATCACAATCCATGCAATGTCTAAATGTCTTTGTTCCATGCTTTAATAGAAATATCCCAATCCAAAAAAGATCTTATTTGAATTATTACACATTTATTCCAACTTCATGCATGCAATATTGAAGACTTATATTTGATATTAAATTGACCCAAAACAGGAAGCAGCAACATACTGGACCATCTTTTCTTGGTTCACGTAAAGATTGATTTGGGCACTTCCTCCCATTTACTAATTGAACTAATGTGTCAAGAATGGTGATCATACTACAAACATAAACAAGAAACAATAAATTCTGCTAGCATTTAATTAGCTATCGAAATTTTAAAAATTCTTGACAAATGTTTTACACTTTGATAAGTAAAGAAGCTGCATTAATAACATCAAATATGCTGAAATAAACATAAACAATAAAGGACTGCAGGTGCTTGAAACCTGAACCAAAATAGATTGTGCTGGAGAAACACAGCAGATCTAGCTGCATTTTCACTGAAGGATCACTGGACTTGAAATGTTAACTGTTTTCTCTCGACAGATGCTGCCAGACCTGCTGCGCTTCTGCAGCTTTCAATCTGTTTTTGATCCAAATATGCCGATCAGACATCATTTTGCAAATTTTAAAAGGAGCTCGATGGCAACACAGTTCGTTGCTTCTGCTCACACTAACTGGTGTAATGCAAAAAGCAGTCTCCAATAGCACAATGTCTGTTTACCCATGATAGCATTTTTTTTAAACTAAAGACTGAAACAATGGTCTTGAAAATTGCAAAAAAAATTACTGAGAAAAGGAAAGTTTCGGCTCAAGATAACTTTTTTTGTTGTAAATAACATTCACATTTGAGATAGCTTTATTTTCATGTAGGTTTCAAGTGCCTACATCACATATGAGTGTATCTGTGTGGAAAGGAGAAAGGGTGTATAGCATCACTGCATACGCAAGAATTTTAAAAGGTAAATTATTTGGTAAGTATTACTTTATATTGAATTTTAAATAGTTACATTTTACATTTAAATTTGTAAATAGTAAAGCTCCCAACCACACTTCAACCCACAAATTTTCCTCAATTGGATCAATACTACCTTGCATTTTAACTAAAAGCATAAGTTTGTGGTAGTTGCAGCGCATTTGGAGATTTTGCTTTAAATTTAAGAAGTGAGCTTTTATCTGGTTTTCTGGACTAGAGTATTCCCGTCAGAAAGGGTATCTCAGTTGTATTTGCAACACATGTTAGAAGACAAAGAAAAAGATCAAGTCTTCAAAAATAAGCAGAACATCTACAAAATCTGCAGACAACTATACAGGTGGCCATGATCATTACAGGCTTTCCACAGAATGATCAAAAAGAAAATGCCATTAATAAATTTACTTAATTAAATTATCAGATATAAAATGTCCATCTAATGAATGATCTCCCATCATATTCTATATAAACTAATGACAGGGAGAAAAATGCTACTATGCTAGTGGTAATTCTACCCACAAAAGAGCAAGAGATGAGATAGCACCGTCACCAACCTGTGAAGAAAACATTAACAATTTTCTTACTGACACCAGGAAGGGGGGGTAGGGGAGTCTGCTTTCACACCTGGTTCAAAACATGACCTAGTGAATGGTCAGCTTCAGGAGGTTAGTGACATGGAGGCCCATTAATTTAAACTAATTTACACATTGTTTGCTATTTGGTGACCAAAATGTTTGTGAAATTGTTGTGAAGTGATTGCCTTGTCATCAAAATGCAAGACAATTGGAGGTTGCACAGGGACACAGGCATTCTTATTGCCTTTGTGCTGGACAGTGCTCGAAGTGGAGGGGGGAAAAGTAAGTTTTAGATGAAAATGTGGGAAGCTATTGACAGTTAGGGCCAACAGGAGGACTGCAACCGAACCAGTTTAGGATTCTGAAATCTCAAAATACTTACAACACCCATTAATATTGCATTGATTAAACGAACGAGAGGTTTTTTTTGTATTTCAACACATCTACATTGTATCCTATCACAATTCCACTCGTCATATTGGCTCAGATTAGAAAAATATTGAAATATTCAAATGATATAGAAAATACTGACACCATGAATGAATTTGTGTACAATTTATGACAGAAAATTATGAATTAAACCCTATTAACAATTTAATCTCATTATAAATGTAAAAATCTGTTTGATTCAATGGTCTGGATTTACAGAACTTAATATTGAGGTAACCAACCAAATCTAAGAAATGTCTTTTACCATCAGGTTTAGTAGTTTAGATACAGAAACATGCTAAAGATTCACTACAGCAGTTAGAAATAACATGTTCACAGTCCTGCACTTCTCAATTTACCATCCAAACTAGTTCTAAAAGATGCAGCAAAACATTGATATCCAAACTGACGTAGGGGAGATTATGCAAACAGATCTATATTTCTGATTTGATCTTTTACACAATGCTTTAAGTGTTGCTCAATGTACAGCACATAAAAAGGTTGGAATTTTATCAAAAAAAGGCAGCATACAAATAACAAGCAAATTTTCTAGATTTGATGAACACAAGTAAATTTTCAAACAGTAGGTGATGCAAACCAATGTCAAAAAGAGACCAGTAAAATGTGTACATTACAAAATGGGTCTCTACCCAGCATCAAAAGAATCCAGCTGTTGTGAGGTATGTATTGGCTTCCAATATAAGTGCTTTTGTGTAGACGGATATTGTATAATAAAGAGTAAGAAAATCCTGTGTGCTGAAGATTGTATCAGACAATGCAAACCCCAACATGGAAGGAATGAAACCTCTACCATATTCAACCATCCATGTTCCGGCACTCCAGCGAACAGATGTGGCTTCACCTATGGAATGGACAATAGTGTCACCTATAGGAGTACAAAACAAAAAGTAATACTTTAGAATATGTCATAATTTTTTAAAATGTAAGTTGTATCCAAAATGAACAGTCAACCCATTGGGAAGCTGTGTCCCTCTTCATTTGAAGCAGGAAATTAGGGGATTTGAGTGGCTACTGTTAGTAAGGTTGTAGACTTGCTCACCAAGCTGGTGTGTTTGGTTGCAGACGCTTCGTCACCCCGCGAGGTAACATCGTCAGTGCGCCTCCGTTGAAGCATTGGTGTTCTGTCCCACTTGTAATTTATATGCCTCAGTTTGCTGGGGTGGTTGGCATCACTTCCGGTTCTGTTTTTCAGTGGTTTGTATGTCGGGTCCAGTTCAATGTGTTCGGTTGCAAACACACTGGCTCGGCGAGCAAGCCTACAACCTCATCCACAATCCGAGCTACAAATCTTCTCAAAAACTTTAAACTGCTGGTAAGGTAGATCATGCTCAAAAATCAGAGAACCCAAGCTAGGCCCCATTCAGATACTTGCTGGCCATGGAAGAACTCAGTGCTGGTGCAGGCAAGGGAGGGTGCCTTGACTCCAGTCCCCAACAATGGGAAACATATCTGGCTGTAAAATCATCCAGCAAACCTATAAACGATGGTTGAGCAATGGAGTGATCAATCATCATTGTGACAACACCATGTATTTTGCTTCCTAACAGAGGCAAAATGATACTGTAAGAGGCCACTGGGCCATTGAGTCCATTCCAAATCTCCGTAGAGCAATCCATTCAATTCCCATAGCCCTGCAAGTTTATTTCATTGAAATGTCTAGCCAATTTCCTGTTGAAATTAGTAATTTATGATTACACATGTATGTATTTTCTCCACGAGCACTAAAATCCACCAAGATCTCTACATTCTTCCAATTCTGGACTCTGGAGCTCCCCTGGATTTCACTGTTCCTTCATCCATGTAAAGTACCTGGAGAGGCTTCTGCTATGTAAATATTACTGTTGACCAGAAAAAAAAAATCACATTTATAAAGGGGGAAAAAAGGTTACATTATTCTGTAGAAACCGAACTGCCACTAATTGGATAGCACTTTCTGAAAATCAGCACATGTACAAAGTAGGAATAGCCTCTTTTCCTGCTGTACTAAGTTTTTGATTTCAGAAAGAAGCCGTTCATTACACATGTATACATACTGAAAGAAAATCTGCAATTAAAAAAGGATCAGCAGGGCACAACTTAGAATTATGGCAGGAAAGTTGTCACCTTGAAACACAATTATAAAAACTAACCTGGGTAAAATATTTCACTTTTAGTTGTCCCTTCTTTCCACTGCTGAAAGGTTCCTGAGATAATAGTGTCAGTCACTTCAGCCCAATATCGACCTGGAATATCATGTAAAAATAAGGCATAAGCACTTCTTATTTGTAGCTGATAAAAATTCTCCAAACAAGCTGTAGTATTAAAACAATGTAATCTCTATTTTAAGTGTGAAAAGCTCACAAAATGCAACATTAAAAATTCTTGTATGAGAAGACTAACATAGTAAAGTCTTTCTCAGAACTCAGCAGCACAAAACTAAATTAAAACCAGTCATAAGGCAGAGTACATTTAGGCCAAGTTGCAGGTGATGCACTCTGGCCCATTTTGCTATGGCTAAGGTTCTGTACAAAGACAGTTAATTTGTTGAGAGGGTCATAGATTTTAAAGTATAAAGCACATTCCTGAGTTTAGAAGAAGGGATTTAAGAGGTGGGTGTAAATAGTCTGTTAGAAATATTTTTTTGAAAATTCTATCAAAATGGACACTTGCACACTTTTCCGCATTGGGCAAATATCTGGCAAATGGAGTACACTCCCTTTGTAAGCCTATGTCCTTAACACAACTCACTTCCCTGCCTATCCTTGTGTCATCGGCAAGCTTAGCTACCAAAACCTCAGTTCCTTCATCCAAATCATTTATATAAATTGGAAAATCCCAAGGGCACAGCATAAACTCCTATGTTACACCTCTTGCGACATCCTGCCAACCTGAAAAAGACCCATTTAATCCTACTTTCTGCTTCCTATTAGCCAGACAATCATCTATCCATGCCAAAATGCCACCATGAGCTTTTATTTTCAACAGTGAAACATTGGAGCAGGACCTTATCAAATGCCTTCTGGAAATCTAAGTACAATGCATCCAAAGGTTCCCCTTTATCCACAGCACAAGTTACTTCTTCAAAAGAACTATAATAAATTAGTTAACCTTGATTTCTCTTTGACAAAACCATGCTGCCTCCACCTGATTACTTTAAACTTATCCAAGTGCCCTGTTATAATGTCTTTCATAATAGCTAACATTTTCCCTCTGACAAATGTTAAGCTAACTGGCCTGTTGCTTCCTGCATTCCTCCCTCCCTCCCTTTCTTGAATAAGAGGAGGTACATTAGCTACTTTCCAATCTAAAAAGAAACCTTCCCTGAATCTAATAAGTTTTGGAAAATTAAAACCAATGCATTGACTATCTCATTAGCTGCTTTATAAGATCCTAGGATGAAATCTATCAGGATTCAAGAACTTGTTAACTTGCTTCTCCTGCTTATTGAACATATTTATTGACCCAGCCCCAATAGCATGCGATAGTAAAGAATTCCACAGACTCTACCCAGACAGTAAAAAAATTTAAAAGATTTTAGGGAAAAAAATTCCTCCTCCTGTTTTAAATGGGCAACTCATTAATCATGGCCAGTAGTCCTAGACTCTCCCACAGGGTAAAGTGTCTCTGCATCTGTCCTGTCAAGACCACTAAGAATCTTAAATTTCATTAAGATCTCCTCTCATTCTCCTCAATTCCAGTGACCACAAGCCAACCCTCTCAACTTCCCCTCATAAGACAACCCCTCTATACTGGGGATCAACCTGGTGAACTTTCTCTAGACTGCCTCCAATGCCGCTATATCTTTCTGTACATGAGGGGGCCAGAATGGTTTACAGTGGTCTGATTAGTGCCTGTTTTTTCTTTCAATTTAATACCATCCTTAACCTCCTTGGTTAACCATGGTTGGGTTTATCCTGGTCCTAGAATCCTTCTTCCTCACTGGGAATTATCTTTGTTGTGAGTCATGAACATTTAATAAAAAAGTCCTTTCCACTAAACTCTTTTCGCAGTTCACTCCAGCCAAATCTATCCTCATTCTCATGTAATTACCCTTAGGTTTAGTACAGTTGCTTCTGACCCAAGTTTCTCACTTTCAAACTGAACATTAAATTCTACCATGTTCTGGTTATTGTTGCATTGGAAATTTTTTTTAAAATTAAATTTGCCTCACCACACTCACCTGATCCAGAAAAAAGCCTGATCCCCGGTTGGATCCACAACACAGTATTCTAGGAAACTGGCCTATAGACTGGAAGCTATGGAAATGCAAGCGAACAGCTAAATACTATTTAAATGTTACAAGAGTTCCTGACGCAACCACCCTTTTACGCACGTAGTTCCAGACTCCCACAATCCTTTCAACGAAGACATTTCTTCTCAACTGTCCCATCAGATTGAAGTTAAGGTGTAGAATACTACGCCTCTAATTATGAAAGAAGTGCCTTCCTTTCCACCTTATCCATGCCCCTCAACCTTATAAAGATCTTTCAGGTTGCCTCAACCTTCTGAAGAGTAACAGAACCCAAAACGTTAACTCCAATTTCTCTCCACAGATGCTGCCAGACCTGAGTTTTTCCAGCAATTTCTACTTTTATTTTTGTTTCCCTTCTGAATCTTTGTTGCTCCAAGGAAGCAACCCAGCCTGTCCAATTATTCCTCACAGCTCAGAGTCTCCAGCCCAGCAGCATCCTGGTAAATCACCTCTCTGCCCCCCTGTCTAGTACAATCATATCCTTCCCATAATGTAGTGATCAGATCAGCACAGAAGATTCCAGTTGTAACCTAACCAGCATTTTATACAGTTCCAGTGTCATCTCCCTGCAATTGTACCCTATACCTGGGCTAATAAGTGCGAGTATCCCATATGCCTTCTTAACCTTATCTATTCTCAGGAATCTATATGTATGCACACAAAGCTCCCTCTAATCGTCAGAACTTTCCAGGATCTTAGTATTCATAATTTAACCCCCTACATTGTTAACTCTCCCCAAGTATAATGCCTCACTTCGCCTGGTTGAATTTCATTTGCCACTGCCTTGCCCACTTGACCAAGCCAATGATATCCTCCTGCAGTTTATGGCTATCCGGCATTTACCACCCTACAAATTTTCTTATCATCCGCAAGCTTCTTGACCTTACTCCCACCCTCAGGTCCAAAACAGCAAAGTTCCCAGCACCAAGTCTTACAGAACCCCATAGGAAATACACAGTTGTTTCTGTGACTGCAAAATATGATCTTTTTCTTCCGGTGTCTCAGTATTTTGGATCACAGGGGCTTTTCTTGATCAATCTTCAGTGACATTATCAACAGCATTAGTTTCCATGTCGACCACGTCAAACACGTTACCCTCAACAATACAACTGGTTACCTCCTCAGAATTCAAAACTTTTGTTTGCCAAAGGGAATGACCTTGCCTAAGGGCAGCACGGTGGCTCAGCGGTTAGCACCACTACCTTACAACGCCAGAGATCCGAGTTCAATTCCACTTTTGGGGAACTGTCTGTGTGAAGTTTGCATGTCTGCCCCCTTGTCTGCATGGGTTTCCTCCGGGTGCTCTGGTTTTGTCCAACATTCCAAAGATGGGCAGGTTAGGTGGATTGACCATGACAAATTGCTCCATATTGTCCAGTGGTGAGTAGGCTAGGTGGGTTAACCATGGAAAATGCAGGGTCAGAGGGGATGGGTAGGTCTGAGGCTGTTGACTTGCTTGCCGAGCTGGCTTGTTCTTGTTCAGACGTTTCGTCACCATGCTAGGTGACATCATCAGTGGAGCCTCCGATGAAGCGGTGTTATTCTCTCTGCTTGGAACTTATACTGTCTGGTCCGTTGTGGTAAGTAGTGTCATTTCCGGTTTTGATCTGTATGCGTTTGTACATGTGGTCCAATTCTATATGTTTGTTGATTGCATTACGGGTGGAGAACCATGCCTCTAGGAATTCCCGTGCGTGTCTATGTTTGGCTTGGGTTACTATGGTTACTTTGTCCCAGTTAAACTGATGGCCTTCATTGCCTGAGTGTACCGATATTAAGGAGAGTTCATCGTGCCGTTTTGCTGCTAGTTGATGTTCATGTATTCTGATGGCTAGTTTCCTTCCTGTCTGTCCGATGTAATGTTTGAGGCAGTTGTTGCATGGTATTTGTAAATCACGTTTGTTCTGCATTTAGTGGGAATGGGGTCTTTAATCCTTCTAAGTGTTTCTCGTAGAGTGGCTGAGGGTTTGTGGGCCACCATGATTCCTAGTGGTCTTAGGAGTCTTGCTGTCAGTTCCGATATGTTGATATAGGGCAGTATGGTCAGTGTGTTAGGGCATACTGCGTTCTCCTGTTTAGTAGACATCTGCGGATGTAGTTGCGGGGATATCCATTTATAGCAACGATTTTGTATATGTACTGTTCCTTTTTCCTGCATAGTTCCTGGGTGTTAGTGTGCCCTGGCCTGTGTAAATGGTGACCTAATGCAGCTTTGTTTGTGGGCATTGTAGTGGTAGCTGTGGAAGTTGAGGATTTGATCAATGTGGGTTGGTTTTCTGTATACTGATGTTTGGAACACCCAGTTGGTCATGCGTTCCACTTTAACATCCAGAAACAGAAGTTGATTGTTGTTTTCTTCTTCCCTTGTGAATTTAATTCCTGCAAATACACTGTTGACGAGGTGGTGGGTCTCTTCTAATTTGTGGTGTTTAATAATGACGAACGTGTTGTCTACATACTGGATCCACAGTTTAGGTTGAATGAGGGGGAGGGTGGTGTGTTCTGGTCTTTGCATGACTGCTTCTGCGATGAGTCCTGAGATGGGTGACCCCATTGGTGTACCATTGATCTATTTGTATATCTGACCATTAAAGATGAAGTGTGTAGTGAGGCACAGATCTCATAGTTTAAGTATGTTGGCATTGCTGATGGAGTTGCTGCTTCCCTTAGTAATGTAGCCACTATTTCTTTAGCTAGTGGGATGTCAATTGATGTGGATGAAGATGTGACGTCAAAGGATACCATAATCTCATCATCACTGATTTTTATGTTCTTGTAGGTATCGAGGAAATCTTGGGATGCGTAGTTGGAATGGGGTGACCTGTCGACTGGGTAGGTGTCTTTAGAGGGTCAGTGTGGGCTTGATGGGCCAAATGGCCTGCTTCCGCACTGTAAGGATTCTATGATTCTATCAAATCCACGCTGATTATCCCTGATAAATAAACATTGCTGCATGTTCTGTCCTTCAGAATTCTCTCTGATAACTTTAGCACCAGAGAGGTTAGATTAACTGGCCTGTAATTTCCCAAACTATTACTTCCTTCCTCCCTCTTTTTAAGGGAAGGGGACAATATTTTCAGGTCTCTGGTATTCAGCTGGGGCCAGAGGTGATTTACCAATTGCTGCAAAAGGTCCCTGATATCTCCTCTCATACTTCTTTTTCCACTTTTATTTAAAACTGTACTTTGTGCATGAGTTCATATATATTATATACACATATACTCACAAATACATTTCAGTTCTGTACAATAGAATGTGAAGAAAACAAGCAAACATAGGCATTTAACTCCATCCAAAAAACAAACCAAAGGCATCGCTTTCTTGCAAAAGATTGTATTTACAAGCATTTGAGGCACCAGGACCTCCCTGAACAGTCTGGAATGCATCTCAACTGGGCCTGCAAATTTATCTACTTTTAAGGCTGCTAAACCTGTCAGTACCTCCTCTCTCACTCTGTTACTTTATTCTAATATTCCACAATGCTCCATCCTGGTGGCTTTATCTTCTGTTACCATTGTGAAGACTGACACAAAGTATTCATTTATGACTTTGCCCACATCTTCTTAGTTTACATGTAGATTAACCCGACAGTTCCTATTCCTTCCCCAGTTATTTACTTGCTTTTTATATACCAACATAAATCCTTTTGGGTTTTCATTTATTCTACACCCTCAATGACTTCTTATGCACTGTTACCTTTCCTAATTTTTTTGAAGTTTCCCTTGCAATTTTTATACTGCTCTTGGGCCTCTGCCAATTAAGCTCTTAGTTCAATACACACATTGGAAAGGCAACATAGAACTGTGGCCAACAAAAAGAGCATTAAAAAAAATGCCTGCCTACAAGATCTCAATCCTCAGCATTATGGTAGCAAAGCCTGGATAACTTAGGCTAAGAAAAAATTTAAACTAAATAATTTCCATTGTCAGCGTCATGACACATTCCTAGTATGAGATGGAAGATGCAGTCCTCTCTTACAGAAGCTTGTCAAGCAGCCTAGCACTAAATCAAACAAGGGAAGCTTTGCTGGTTTGCCCATTTGCAGAACAGGACTGATGACTGCATTCCCAAGGATGTTATATAGGGAGATAGCCCATGTTAAAAGATCAGCAGGGTGACAAACTCTGATACAAGGATGCTTTCAAGAGAGACACAAAAGCCTTCAACATCAAATCAAGTCAAGTGGGAAACCCTAGCTTAATGTGACTGAATTAACAATTATGTTGTACCTGAGTGTCCTCCCGTGTCCACTGCTGTTCCAAAAAGTAGCACGTATTCAGTTAGCGATGCATGCAAAAGGCACATAGAACCCATCCAGCCACCAGCATTTACAAAGATCCACTGCAGGTCCTCATCTGGAAGTATGTGACCAGGGTACCTTTTCCTTAACTCGACCACAATCTTTGTGAATGCTTGCTCATGATTAAGACCTGAAATACAGCAGCACTTTATATAACTGCAATTCAAAATATCAACTGCTTTCAATTACTGTCTTTTGTAAAACAATTCTCGCTTTCATTAAGCCATTGCAAAAGCGATGTTGGATTTCGTTAATTTCTATCAGTGATACACAATACATTATGTGACTATATTCAATGAATATAGCTTATATAATGTGGATACCTGCAGGTGATATGACACATCACGAATAAGCACAATATGTGCTTTAAATACATTCATACTGTTCATTATTTAGGTTTTTACTTCTTGCTCTGGGCACACATCCCAATCGACAACAGGTCAATGAAGTAGCTACAAGAATTACAGTTGGGTTATTACTGCCACTTTATATTTTCA